>NC_073744.1:190650472-190814710 GCF_029784135.1 Toxorhynchites rutilus septentrionalis | reverse complement strand
TACACTTTGACACCACTTTTTATCCGGAAGCAATGCTCGAATTCATGCTTTTCAAATGGTCTTTCTCAAGGCCGAGAGTTTAGCTTTGCAAATAGTTGTTTATTTTTTAAGGCTGGAGGCGAACGAACTGAGAAACCTTAAAGCCTCTATAGTTCAGAACATCATCATCATCACATGAATACTATCAAGAATGACCGAAATGCCGAAAATTTTTTTTTGCAGATTGTTTTTTTCGAGTTAACAGGAAATCTTGACGAGTAATGCAATTTTAAGACATTTGGCACTAACAATGTTTTTTGAAAATCCCGATTTTCGATGATTTTGGTGATTCAAGAAAAACTCAAATTTTTACGTCTGTGACACTAATAAATGAAGGGAAGGAAGGTATTGAATTAGAGAGACTTTAAACTCTGAGAGTTCATTCGTCTCTGATACTAATAAATGAAGTTCGAATAATCTAATATTTTGCAAAGGGTACATTATCGTTCAAAAATCAACATTTCGCAGCAAGTTCCGAATGAAAAATCGAGATAACTATTTTTGTTGGTATTCAAAACCATAATTTCGTCTCGTATTCCGAAAAAAAAAAGTCCCAGAGTGTTGATTTTTGACAAAAAATTAAAATATTCAAGATGACACTAGATCTCGACATTTCATGCAATTTTAAGACATTTGGCAACCATTTTTTTTAAACTCCGATTTCCTTTACTCCCCTTGGAAGATTTTTCGAATTTCAAAAAACTCAAACTTTTACCGCTTTGCGCCACCTTCCTTTAAGTTCGATTGAGTTCGATTCGAATATTTGGTATAGGGTGTTTGTCCGAGGTTGTGAACATTTTTTATGAGGGTAACTTTTTGAAATTAGAGATGACCATTTTCAATTATATATTTCAAATATTCTAATATACAGCCATTCCCATGCCAAACCGATATATAGACGATATATAGACTCGCTTTTTTTTATTTTTTTCGATGGGTGACCATTCCCATTTTAGGGTTGTCCGAAAAATCTTTTTTTTTTCACTTTTTCCCAAAAATTAGTTTTTTTAAAAAATCCTAACTTTTGAACTATTGTTTTCCCCAATATTGAGCTTGCGAAAAAATGGATTTTTACGTAACATATCTCGATACCAAAGATGCTATTTGTCTCGTTTTTGAGATATGATTTTTCAAAGTTAACCGGTGGTCCAAAAAATCATTTTTTCCACTTTTTCCCAAGAATGATTTTTTTCAAAAATTCATAACTTTTGAACCACTGAACCGATTTAGATGATCGACATATCAAATTGAAGTTAATGAGCTAGCTTTTATTAGAAAAAAAATTATAGAGCGCTGTATTTTTTCTCGAAAGCAGAGAATTTTTTACATAACATATTTTATATAATATTTTGATATATCAGACATGCCACCGGTTAACTTTGAAAAATCATATCTCGAAAACGAAAAAAATAGCATGAAATAAGGAACAGCATAAAACGTCGAGATCTGGTGTTATCCCGAAAAAAAAAATTTCGGTCGAAAATCGAATAGTTGGAACTTAGCCTGAGTGGCCAAAAAGTCCAAACTTTAAGTGCAAGCATTTTTCTCTCCATAACTCGATACCTCCCTAACTCGATGGTCCCTTGGATATCGACTTAAGGAGAGTTGACTGTAATTTTAAAAAAGCATCAATTTTTGATTTTCAAATTTTATTTCTGGAAAAAAAACTTCAAAAATCATTTCAAAAATTATTCGAGAGTTAAAGAAATGTCAACCGTGAAAAATACTCAGTCTCTCAAGCCAAATGCGAGCGCGTAGTCCTACTACGAAATTGTCCTATTCAACTCTTTTACTTTTTTACTTCGAATATTATCTTAGAATATATATATATATATATATATATATATATATACTATATATATATATATATATATATGATATATAATATATATATATATATTATATATATATATATATATATATATATATATATATATATATGAATATATATATATATATATATATATATATATGAATATATATATATATATATATATATATATATATATATATATATATATATATATATATATATATATATATATATATATATATATATATATATATATATATATATATATATATATATATATATATATATATGAATATATATATATATATATATATATATAAAGAAAAATGCTTGCACTTAAAGTTTGGACTTTTTGGCCACTCAGGCTAAGTTCCAACTATTCGATTTTCGACCGAAATTTTTTTTTCGGGATAACACCAGATCTCGACGTTTTATGCAGTTCCTTATTTCATGCTATTTTTTTCGTTTTCGAGATATGATTTTTCAAAGTTAACCGGTGGCATGTCTGATATATCAAAATATTATATAAAATATGTTATGTAAAAAATTCTCTGCTTTCGAGAAAAAATACAGCGCTCTATAAATTTTTTTTAATAAAAGCTAGCTCATTAACTTCAATTTGATATGTCGATCATCTAAATCGGTTCAGTGGTTCAAAAGTTATGAATTTTTGAAAAAAATCATTCTTGGGAAAAAGTGGAAAAAATGATTTTTTGGACCACCGGTTAACTTTGAAAAATCATATCTCAAAACGAGACAAATAGCATCTTTGGTATCGAGATATGTTACGTAAAAATCCATTTTTTCGCAAGCTCAATATTGGGGAAAACAATAGTTCAAAAGTTAGGATTTTTTAAAAAAACTAATTTTTGGGAAAAAGTGAAAAAAAAAAGATTTTTCGGACAACCCTAAAATGGGAATGGTCACCCATCGAAAAAATAAAAAAAAAGCGAGTCTATATATCGTCTATATATCGGTTTGGCATGGAATGGCTGTATATTAGAATATTTGAAATATATAATTGAAAATGGTCATCTCTAATTTCAAAAAGTTACCTCATAAAAAATGTTCACAACCTCGGACAAACACCCTATACCAAATATTCGAATCGAACTCAATCGAACTTAAAGGAAGGTGGCGCAAAGCGGTAAAAGTTTGAGTTTTTTGAAATTCGAAAAATCTTCCAAGGGGAGTAAAGGAAATCGGAGTTTAAAAAAAATGGTTGCCAAATGTCTTAAAATTGCATGAAATGTCGAGATCTAGTGTCATCTTGAATATTTTAATTTTTTGTCAAAAATCAACACTCTGGGACTTAGTTTTTTTTCGGAATACGAGACGAAATTATGGTTTTGAATACCAACAAAAATAGTTATCTCGATTTTTCATTCGGAACTTGCTGCGAAATGTTGATTTTTGAACGATAATGTACCCTTTGCAAAATATTAGATTATTCGAACTTCATTTATTAGTATCAGAGACGAATGAACTCTCAGAGTTTAAAGTCTCTCTAATTCAATACCTTCCTTCCCTTCATTTATTAGTGTCACAGACGTAAAAATTTGAGTTTTTCTTGAATCACCAAAATCATCGAAAATCGGGATTTTCAAAAAACATTGTTAGTGCCAAATGTCTTAAAATTGCATTACTCGTCAAGATTTCCTGTTAACTCGAAAAAAAACAATCTGCAAAAAAAAATTTTCGGCATTTCGGTCATTCTTGATAGTATTCATGTGATGATGATGATGTTCTGAACTATAGAGGCTTTAAGGTTTCTCAGTTCGTTCGCCTCCAGCCTTAAAAAATAAACAACTATTTGCAAAGCTAAACTCTCGGCCTTGAGAAAGACCATTTGAAAAGCATGAATTCGAGCATTGCTTCCGGATAAAAAGTGGTGTCAAAGTGTAGTGCATTCAAAGCCAGATGCGAAGAAGACATTCCGTATTCCATTTTTATTTCAGGGCTCAATTATTCACATTTTTTCCTAAAATTACTTTTTTACAAAAATTCATAACCTTTGAGCTATTGGACCGATTCAGATAATCGACATACAGTGACTCAAATCCGTAATCGTACTCCACCATGCAGATCTCTTTTCCTTTCTTCTGAATGTCGAAAACAAGCTTTCGGAACATTCTACTTAGATAAAATTATAGTGTCATATGAGAGTTAAAAGGTTTGCTATCTGAAGTATTTGAAGGTAGAAATCTTGCAAACATCCCCCTTCCTTGTCTAGAGCCACTCCTTTTTCAGAACACGTCGTGTCCAATCCTCTGCGCTTATCCCGCTGGAAATTTATTCCAACCACCTCTTATCAATTCACTATTCGAGAAGCCCATCGTCCGTCAACAACGAAACCCAACAACAAAAAATGCTGCGAAACACCCAAATTATTAACCATTCAGAGCCCGTTTCCATAATTATAATTTGCAAATTTTCCCCCCTTTTGCACGCGCTCCCCCGACCGCGCCTCCTCCTCCTCCCACCATTCGCGGTGGAAAATCTCCACTTGAAATGTTAATGAATCTCCTTGGTTGCGGCGCGCATTCGCTAGCGAGAAACCCACCGTGGAATGTGCTTTTTTTTTGCTCCATACTTTAGCTTTTGGTCGGTGGAGAAGTGGGTGGGGGGACAGCAACATGTTGTTGTTGTTGTTGTTGTTTGTGTACTCGGCAAAAGGAAGGAAAATCATAATGTAGTACTGCCTTTTATCCCGGAACCGCGTGCGTCCTGGCGAACTCTAAGTTCCGCTCGGGAGGGAGAGAGAAAGAGCCGCGCGCCTTATGCCAACTGCTTCTTCAAATAATACGCAGTTTGACGCGTTCCGTTGACTACGACCAGAAGACGACGACGATGGCACGAGAGAGCGCAGAGGGCGGCGGCGGTGGTTGTCGATTGCTTTAGGCTCCTGGAGGTTTTTGGTTTGAGGCAGGCGAAAATAAACCCACTCCCGCTGCTGCGAGAGATAAAAGGAAGCATAAAATATTTATTAGAAATTTAGCTTGTCTGAAGTTGGCACACAAGGCTCTCCTCGTACACACGCACAGGCAGGATGCTGCTGCTACTACCAGCTCCGGCGCTATCAACGGTTGGGTGGTGGATCCATCCTTTGGAAATGTATTTCCACTCGAGGTGGTATTAAACCTAGGACAGCAGAAGAAGAGTACTCGCTATCTTCCGAGGAAAATGCTCTTTTTCGGAGAACCGTCTCCGTTTATCGCGCGCGCGGATGAAATTCGTCACCACTCTTCGCGCGGAGCAACACACCGATGGAGTCAATATGGCGTATCGTTCGGAATTCGGTTATGGATGGAAATTGGCGCTACGGTCTGTGTGTTTCGGACGACTGAAATGCGTGTCACCAAATGGAGCGGAACGCCGTCTGCCGGAGGAATCAATCGTAGCGGAAGTGTGACAATGCGGCAAATCACACAGCCGCCACCACCCCGGTTTAAATCACGGTGACGAAGACGGTGCGTTCGGGGTTCGTTCATGCGAGAGAGGAGGATGATATCCCTGATATTCAACACCCGTAACGAATGATTCTCGATTGCCATAGGCCCGTTAAAGTTCGTGTGCGTTATAAATTCCACGGAAAAGTAGAAAGCTGACTCGTGTGCTTTCTAGTGCTCAATGAACGACAAAGTCACCACCTTCCCGCGTACCGAATCTAAATCGAATCATAGAGTGCCACCGGTGGACTCGCATTTCAAACGCACTCGGTCTGTCCTTGAGGATCGTTAGATTAAAATATCGGCACTCTGGAAATGTCAACCAACGATTTTCGGAATTGTCACAACCTTCATTCAGTTCAGCCACGACGATTTTCTGGACCCGTTGGGCCAGTTTGAGATTCATCCTTCTTCACCGTTGTACCCTGCCGTAAATTGTAACATTGAGAACGAAGCATTGCCCACGGGGTCGAAGTTTGTTGGCCTTAAGGTTTTTTTGCGAACGGTCTTTAAATTTCATGACTGTTGTTGTTGTTGTCGGTTGATATCAACGAGCCTAGGTAGACCAACTAGTCAACCACTTCGAGCCCGCCCCGTCGTTTACTGCTTTGGTACCAACTCTGGTACGGTCAGCTTCTCGCACAACACACATTTAGTCTCGAACGCATTGATTCAATCACGATGAGCCAATCAGTTTCGTGTTTTAGTCAGGTATACGAGTCCGCTACTGTCGGAGATGTTCTTTTGAGGCTGATAGTCCAACGATACTGCGAGAGCACAGCAGACAATATGATTTCAAATGTAGAACTAGGTTCAGCAAAAAAGTATAGAAAGTAAAATGAAAGTCTAAAAATTTTATGGGTAACGAAATAATGAATGATTTTGAATGTTAAAAACCCGGACATTTCTTGATAGATCGCAAAGATGTTGGCATCAATCAAATGGAAATATTTCTATGCATCGATCACAATGAGAAAAAATCATAATTTTTATGGAAAAAACTATTGTACATTTTAAAAATGTCAAACATTACCTAAACGAGAATCGCACGTTCTCCTTGGTCCAATCTGCTTAAAATATCAACACTACGACTTTGCGATTCTCTCTAGCTTCGTTATTCGTCGTTCGTTTTCATCGAAAAATCATCTTCAGCGATGAGGCTCATTTCTGGCTGATTGGCTTCGTCAATAAGCGTTATTGGTAAAGCAGCAATTTTGAAATGTGTCATATACTTTATAAATTATATACATATTTTACATATTTATGTTTATATAGTATATACAGAAATATAATATTTATTTAAATGTGCTCATGTGTCTTTCATGTGTGATTCGTTTCAAAATTTCTACAGCATTGAGTGCTACAAAATGATATTTATTGGGATTTCGAAATCTTGTTTTTTTCAGAAATCAAGGAGCATGGTGCAGTAAAAAAATATTTTGCATTTTTTTAGTATTTCGAAATTTCGATGTTTTCTTTCATTCACGAGGGCGGTCCGATAAGTACTTAGCCTCATCGCCCGATGGTGTCAGTATTGCAAGAGAGAAGTCTTATCGTGTACTAGGGGAGCCGCGGGTAAGACAGACAGTGGGGGTATGATGGACAGGTGGTTGATTTGTATAGTTGCAATATGAATTTCAAATTTCTGTTGATGGGAAACACTTCTACATGCTATTCTATAATATTTAAACCATCCTATGACAATGAATAGTGCTCCCGTGGCCGAGTGGTTAGCGTCCCACATTATCATGCCGGGGGTTCGGGTTCGATTCCCGTTCTGGCCATGTGATTTTTCGTCAAAGAAATTTCGTCCGACTTGCACTATGGTCACGCGTATTCTAGAGCGTATTCTACTACTAATAAAAATGACGCAAGTAATAACTACGTTGAAAAGGCCAAAGTTCCACTGGTAACGTTAGCGCCATCCAAGAAGAAGAAGATGACAATGAATACTGATCAAAAGTGGAATAGAGAAACAAAAACCGAAAATCGAACATGATTCCGCGTGTGTTAAGTTCTCGTAAACGGCTACTAAAGGGTGTGTCACATCAAATTGCATCACGGAAAAAACGCTGTAGAAATTCGCCCAGTAGACCGATCCTTTTGAAAATTTTAGACATTAAAATAAAAACTATTAAACAACTTTTGGCATTTTCTTTTTATTCATACTTCGAGCCCAAGCCCGTATGCTCGCACCTCCCTCTTTACCCCGTCCATAAGGTTCTGTACAACGTCAGGTTGTAGTTTTTTTAGAACAGAAATCCATTTTCGCTTAAAGTCCGCCTCCGATTTGACAACTTTTGGGTTCTTCCGGAGGGCCTGCTTCATAATCGCCCAATATTTCTCTATTGGGCGAAGCTCCGGCGCGTTGGGCGGGTTCATTTCCTTTGGCACGAAGGTGACCCCGTTGATTTCGTACCACTCCAACACGTCCTTTGAATAGTGGCACGAAGCGAGATCCGGCCAGAAGATGGTCGGGCCCTCGTGCTGCTTCAATAGTGGTAGAAGGCGCTTCTGTAGGCACTCCTTAAGGTAAACCTGCCGGTTACCGTGCCGGTCATCACGAAGGGGGCGCTCCCCTTTCCGCAAGAGCAGATCGCTTGCCACACCATGTACTTTTTGGCAAACTTGGATAGTTTCTGCTTGCGAATCTCCTCCGGAACGCTGAATTTGTCCTCTGCGGAGAAGAACAACAGGCCCGGCAGCTGACGTAAGTTTCGTCGTCTATTACCAGGCAATGCGGCTTCGTCAGCATTTCGGTGTACAGCTTCCGGGCTCGCGTCTTCCCCACCATGTTTTGCCTTTCGTCGCGGTTAGGAGCCTTCTGAACCTTGTATGTACCCAGGCCCTCCCGCTGCTTGGTCCGCTGGACGAATGAACTTGACAAATTCAGCTTATTGGCGACATCCCGGACCGAACTTCTCGGATCACGTCTAAACTGCTTAACTACGCGCTTGTGATCTTTTTCACTGACGGAGCATCCATTTTTGCCGTTCTTCACCTTCCGGTCGATGGTTAGGTTCTCGAAGTATCGTTTTAGTACTCTGCTGACCGTGGATTGGACGATTCCCAGCATCTTACCGATGTCCCGATGTGACAACTCCGGATTCTCGAAATGAGTGCACAGGATTAATTCACGACGCTCTTTTTCGTTCGACGACATTTTTCCAAATTTACGAAAAATTGACAGTGAAGCATGGCCAACGTGATCTATACACTCTTATCTGATTATAAGCGAAAGCTGAACATATAATTCCTAAAAATTAAATTTTTACAGCGTTTTTTCCGTGATGCAATTTGATGTGACACACCCTTTACCAAAAATTTCAGCCGAATCGGACTCGTAGTTTTGTTTCAACCGTGTGTGGAAGCGGGAGTGTCCGCGGATTTAAGAAAAATGGAAAAAATGGAAATTCCGCCGTCGCTACGGCCAAATTGGTCTACGGATTGCTGCCCCATCCACCGTATTTTCCCGATTTGGCCCCGGGTGACTTTTTTTTTGTTTCCAAACTTGAAAAAGTCACTCGCCGGGCAGAAATTTGAGTCGAACGAGGAGGTCATCGCCGCCACGGAGGCCTACTTTGCAGACCTCGAGGAAACGTATTTTTTGATGGATTAAAGAAGTTGGAGCATCGCTGGGCCAAGTGTATCGAACTAAAAGGATTTTTTGAATTTTATTTTTTTTTTGTAGGCTAAGTACTTATCGGACTACACTCGTACAGTACTGCTGTTTTTTTTTTATTATTTCAATGTCTTTGCATTTGTTCTTTTATGTGTGATTCTTGCCTGGAGCATTGAGAACGGAACAAATATTTCATATTTCTGGGAATTTCCAATCTCGATGTTTTTAAGTTTTATGATCCAGTATTACTCTGATTTTCATTTAATTGCGTTCGTACGGTTTTTTCAATGCTATAATTTTAATTTGAATGTGTTTTATATTCGTGATTTTTTTTTAAATTTCTAGACCATTGCGCGACACAAAAATAATATTCTTTATGGATTCCGAAATGTTGAAATAACAAAATAATTTTGAGACCCTGTAGTGCTATAATTTTTTTATACGTGCGTTTTTTCTCAGAATTTTCGAGTATTACCGCAATACAAAAAATATTTTAGTCAGTCGTTTTTCCCTGGAATCAGTAATTTTATTGTATTCGTGGATTTCAATTTAGAAAATTAAATATATAGTCATCTGATCTTAATTCAGAACTGTCCAATTTTCATAACACTTATCATGATTATTGAAGCTGAGTTCTTTTTTTTCTGGTTTAAGATTTTGATCCTTAGATTGCGATGCAATCTATTCGTCTGGACACCCTTCTCAAATGTGGAAGGAAAGCTTAAGACTTTTTAATTTTTAAAAAATATACAGCCATTCCTATATAGTGGTTCTCAGATT
This sequence comes from Toxorhynchites rutilus septentrionalis, assembly GCF_029784135.1. Lineage (NCBI taxonomy): Eukaryota > Metazoa > Arthropoda > Insecta > Diptera > Culicidae > Toxorhynchites > Toxorhynchites rutilus. Next base: position 190,805,007 of record NC_073744.1, on the reverse strand, counting down.
CTCGTGAAAAGTGGTAGTTTTGTTCTTTATCGCAAAACATTGGACTCGTTTTTTTTTATTTTTTCATTAGGGTGACCATTTTAGGGTGGTCCGAAAAATCCACTTTTTCCCCTTTTTCACAAAAAATACTCTTTTCAAAAAATCATAACGTTTGAGCTGCTGAACCGATTTAAATGATCGACATATCAAACTAAAGCCAATTAACTAGCCTTTTTATGATATTTGTAAAAAAATTTGATTTTGTAATTATTTTTTTTTATCCCATTTTTTTCTTTAAGGCTCATTAGCATTTTAGCTGTAACAGAGCCGAATTTTGTAATCGTGTACATGTCACATGGTTATCATATCTATAATTAGCACATTACACAGTTACCATTCGCCAGTATTCCTTCTATACCATTACATATGGTACATTCACACAGTAGCCATTTAGGCGTAAGGGTATTCTTTTTCTGTTCTTCCATTATCCAGTTGGACCACCGGACAGCGGAGACAGTTGATTGATCATTGTTGAGTTATTTATAGAACAGTAGCCCGATGTGTCTGGCAGAGCAGAGCAGTTGTATGGATGAATCGATCTTATTTCGACCGTGGATCGATCTCCATCGCTGATGATTGTTGCGTGGACGTAGCTATTCTGTAACAACAAATTTTTTTTTTTTTTTTTATATCTGTATTATAGTGACTTTCAACACTTTTGGCTGGTTCGTCACTTTTTACTTCCAATTTTGGAAGAATGTTGGGAGTGAGAATTGAACTCGTGATCTTCAGCGTGAGAGGTATGGATGTTACCACTACGCCAGATCGGCTCCAATTTGTAACAACACAAAGATGGTCAATGAGGGCCCTGAGTTTTGAACTCACGATCGATCGCTTACTAAGCGAACGCGCAACCAATGTGGCTACGGAGACCCCCTATTTTGTAATTATTGATTGTATTTGTTTTTATAGTTTACATTATCGCGGGACCAACAGCACTATATTTTTGTTATATTTTTTCTTAAAAGCTGAGGATTTTCTACATAACTTATACAAAAATCAGAGAGGCGTTATATTTTGTTCTTGAGTTATGATTTCACAAAATTAACCGATGATCCAAAAAATCATTTTTCCCTTTTTTTCCCAGAAATGACTTTTTTCAAAAAATTTTTATATTTGAACTACTGGACCAATTCAGATGATCGATATATCAAATTGGAGCTTATGAGTTAGTTTTCTTTGAAAAAATATTACTTTTTCGATAAATTTGAATTTTCTTATTTTAATTATTGATTGAGTTAGTTTTTCATAGTTTTCTCGGTTAAGGATAGCGGGCGCTATATATTTTTTTATTTTTTTGTTTGGTAGTATAACTATTGACTACTGACGTATTGATAGGCACCTTATGTTTGAAGAATTTAATGAATTTTAAGTTACCCTGTACTTCAGTAGGGCTTGTCGAAAAATGAATAAAAACAGGAATTGCTCTCTCGATAGCCATTCGGCCGTAGTTCTGTGCGCATGGTATCTAAGAAATTTCCCGTGAAATTTAGTTTTTTCAATCTGATACATTGGACAAATCATCAGTTTGTACGACTGTTCACATATTCTAGGAGAGGTGAACAGATATTTTGTTAAATCTCGGCGATTAATTAGCATAGCAATTACTTTGATGTTTGGGGGCAAAGTGGTCATAGGTGCATAACGACTTACAATGTTCTGTTTACTAAAGCTAATATACCTCATCACATTCTGTTCTTGAAGAGGTTCCTTTTGTTACTTTGACCCTGGAAAAATATGCCACTCCAATTAAACCATGCCTCATTATGCGGAACGTTATGTGTTTCTTACAACGTTTTTGTATGCATGAGAAAATTTGAATTGAAACTCTAGGTGAATAGACCAAGCTTATTTCATACCTTTATCTACTAAATCGAATATGATTTGAACAAATTTGGACGATAAAAAACGAATAAATCTATCCCATTTAGCTTGATATGTACGAGTTACCACTTCACCTCCAAGCAAAAAAAAGTTCGATTTTTCACCTTTTTTCTAATGATGGAAAATATACTATTTTAAAATTTTATAGTAAAAGCCGCAAGCTCTCTTGAACAACAAACAACAATGAGTTGAACTATAATAATCTTAGAAAAACGGGAATTATAGCGGTATGTGGACGCTGGAAATGGACATATTCCTTAGGGTGACCACTATGCCCCCACTTCCCCTATAGTTTTTTTTGCTGTTATATTTTGCCTAAAAAGTTCCATGCGTCTCCATTAGATCAGTCCGGGTGCATTTATTTCATAGAAATGCCTGTTATATTGGTATTTTGGTATCTTTTTTGAAATGTTGAGTTGTTCCTCAAAAAAAAAATTAATTACATTAAAAATATTATTCGTTATTATACACCCAGGTTTTTTTCACGCGGTTTTTTTCACGCGGTTTTTTTTGCGCGGTTTTTTTACGAGGTTTTCTTTACGCGGATTTTCCAATTAACGCGGTTTTTTTTCGCGGATTTTCCAATTAACGCGATTTTTTTTACGAGGTACGTATCCCCCGCGTAAAAAAACCTGGGTGTATAACATTTCAGTGAAATCGATTCGAAGCAATTTTTCTCTCCTTGTTGATGTGATAAGATTGAGACGATTTTTTTTTTTTATCCAAAATATATATTTTATTAAGGCTTATATGGCGTCAGCCTAACGGGGCCGGAAGTTCAATATTTCGACAATGTTTGCTTACAACTATGTTAGTAATATGTAACCGATTACTCGCGGTTGGCTCGAGGTTAGTATTATAAGTGTTCTCGTAATTGGTATGTTGCAGTCTTCGATGCTCTGTACGTGTGCCCGACACGGGATACTTCCTATTGGGATGCAGCTGACGCCCCCTAGTCGAAATGAAAGAAGTTAATGCCCATTCAAATGCCAACTTTGAAATTATTTACGTCCGATGGGAATGCAAAACAAAAAAAAACGTTTTTGCGTTACAACAGCGGAAAATTTAATCAATAATCCAAATTATATCGAAATCAATTGAAATCGAATGATATCTCTCAATACCTGAGCTAATGCCAAAATTACATCATCCCATCCGTGTAGCTAGACGCAATTCCAACCGATTCCTTCGCCCTCTGTGCGTAATATAATAAATAGCATTGCGTTCCCCAAACACATCACCGCCGTCGTCGTCACATCACTCATCCACCCACTCTCACCTCCTCCCTCCTGGTCCCCATCACCCAGTTCCAGTTCCTGCTGCCGGTCATGCTCGGAAAGCAAAGTCAGCAAAAGACAACTCATTGCGCTGCCCGTAGAGAGCAGAAGAAGACAGCTGATTTGGAGCTGTGGAGCTCTCGAAGGTGGAAACCATCAACAAGGACGACAGCCTGTTGCTATGTCGCCGGGAAGCATTCATCTCCCCCTTTCCTTCTCGCTGCCGCCGCCCTATCCGTGTCTCTATCCTTTTCACCGAAATTTGCTGTTGTTTTTTTACGTTTCCCCTTCATCATCCCCCACCCATTCCCCTTTCCGAACACACGTTTACAAAGTATTAGGCCCAATTTCATCATCCGTTCCAGCAACAACCAGTTGCCACTTCTCATCCTTGCCAAACGACTCGCGAGGACTATTTTCAGCTCCGTCAGAGTTTCGGTTTCCAGGAAACCGCCCAATTTTCCCTCTCTCTGTGTCTATCTCTCTCTCATCTCTCACTGTTCATCTCTTCGGAGTTCTGTCTCTGCACACTCTGTTGCCTCTCAGTGCGTTGTTATGTAGGTTACATCTCTCCCTAACATTTCCCTTTTATCTGGTGTTTTCTTTTTTCTGTGCTTTTCTTGTTTTTCATGCTGTGTGTCAGATCGAACTCAGCTAGACTCGCTCCAGGGCCCCATCGAGATATGTTCTATCCATTTCGGGTCGATTCCAGCCGGACTCAACCCCGAAAAACCCGAGAGCAGTCTCTGAGCCTCTTTTCCCATGTCTACGAATAAAGAGGCCAAGGGCAAGGTAGGGTCCACCAGATGATTGCGGTCGGTCTATGATGCGGATAATCACCACGGCCCGGCCCGTCCCGTTTCAATATTCGGCTTTGTTTGACAGATGCCGTTTTTGCATTTGCCGAGGAGCCCAGCGCGCACAATGTGTGTTTTGTAAGCCCATGGAGCCCCTGAAGCATCGCTGCCTCGGAATCCTCGATCTCTCCGCTCGACGATTATATCAGCTGCAGGTATTATTTCTTGCACACGTGCCAGGCCGGATTCCGGGGAACGAAACGACAATGCCCGGATGTGTTCGTGTGTCGGAGTGTGCGTGTGTATGTGTCGGTAGCTTTTTAGAAGCTCGGATCGGAAACAGGCGCCCGATGGGGATGACGGTGGATGGGCGGCGGAAGGTGAAAGGGGTGAGAGACGCGGCGAACAAACCGACGAACGTTGGCACGCCAAAATGAAGGGAAAACTTCGTCGCATACGGCTCTGTAAGAGCAATAGCAGCGGCAAAAGCGGAGCCCACCTACAACATATGCCTGGCATTGGTCTTCTGGAATACACACATTACACGCGAGCGAGACGGCAGTAGAGAAGCAGCGGTACACGGAAAAAAAAATCTAAAGTTTCGCAAATTGTGTAAAATTAATTCGAAATGGCCCAGATCGAAAGTTTGGTGCTGAAATTGTTTCTAACTGAAATCTCCTCCCGAAAAGTGGTGTGGGCTTTTGTTCTCCTCAGCTCTGCGAGGCACACTTTGGCTGGAAAAAGTGGGCGGCTGAAGGTGAAAACTTATCTCAATCAAGGCTGCACCTCTCCCGCCTCCTCCTCCTCCCTCCGTGGTAACGCGATGATTAAAGTTATCGTATCGTTTTCCACCCGCTTTGTCTGATGAGTTTTTGTCGAGTTTCACTCTCGACTGAGCTCTGTGTGTTCTTCATTTTACCAGACCTCCCTCAAGGCGCAAATTCTTCCTCAACTATTCCCCAAATAAAACAGACCAGGATAGTAACAAAAAAAAACAAAAACAAAATAACACCGGAAATCAGCCGGAATCCGGTGACATTACGGAGAAGCAGTAGTCTTGTTCTATTTTCCACTTGAAGATGTGATTAACTCATGATTGCCTAGGCAGCATGGTACGCCGCCATCTCTTGGAAATGCGAATTCCGGATACATACATACAGTTGACTTTTTCCACAAACGTAGGAAGCACAGCTTCAACGGAAAACCTTGGGTGCTTCCTATTGATGTGCCGTACTCCAACGCAACACCAGAAAAAAAAAATCTTAGTCCCCCATTACAAAATCCACACGAGATGTTGACTCCCACTCAGTGCACTTTTTCCTCTTCTAGCAACGATAATTCTAGATCACAGATCTACGACCAACTCACTTAGGTTGAATATATGCCGGTCTATAATTGGTGGCATCTACAAAGCCATGATTCGTTCATTGCTCCTACCCAACAAAATTCATCAAAAGCCTAACAAGACGTGGGTTTATGAGTATGGTAGGCAATCCAGATATTAAGCGATTTTCCGATGAGCTTTAACTGGGAAGTGTGGAACAGCAATCATGCCTCTTTTGTAGTTGCTATGTGCGAGCAACAACGAAATCACAAATAATCACACCAATCAGGGCGTCGACTCATCTTCTATATATATAAAAATGGATTTCTGTCTGTCTGTCTGTCTGTCTGATTCCTATGGACTCGGAAACTACTGAACCGATCGACATGAACATTGGTATGTAGGGGTTTTTGGGGCCGGAGAAGGTTTTCGTGATAGTTTGAGACCCCTCCCCCCTCTCTAAGGGGGGGGCTGCCATACAAATTAAACGAAAATTTCTTCATTGCTCGGGAATTAATCAAATAAATGAAATCGAATTAGGCATATTGAGGTTTTAGGCTGCAATAAATGTTTCTATGGTGGTTAGACTCTCCACCCCCCCTCTCTAAGAGGGGTCTGACATACAAATGAAACACAAATTTCGGCATTACTCGAGAATTAATCAAGCAAATGAAACCATATTTGACATATAAAGTAACGGAAAAACATGTTATATGCAAGTGGTTGAAAAATCTTGAACGAGAATTGTGTCTGAAAATAATCTGATATTATAATGTCGAGTTTTGGTAAAAGTACTATAAATTTTATAGTAAAAGGTAATTTTAAAGGGAAGATTAGAAGATCAATCATTGAATAATTCTGCGATTGGACCCATGAACAGCGCTTAGTAAGAAAACGTGGATGTGATAAAGAAAAATAAATTTTGGGCGGGACGATGTTTACCGGGACAGCTAGTTTTTCATAAAAATTTCAGATGTAGACTAGTGACCAAATTTTCTACTAGTTCTGTGGTTGTAGTTCTTAGAACAAAATACAATGACATTTGTTAACGGATGTCGATATCTTCGAACAAATCAATTGTTCCCGATTGTTGATATTGAGTTAACCCTTTCCCGTACAACATCGAGTCTCACTCGTGGGTACTTGAATAACACAGGGCGCTAGAACGCCCAACAGGCTAGTGAAATCAATTGATGTGTGACGTATTAAATAATACGGGAAGGGGTTAAACAACGACTTAGAAATTTTTATTTTGATTTGGATAGTTTCGCGAAACTGTTACGGTGCTAACGAAACATTTCCTTTCTTGCAAAGTTTCGACTTCCTTCTGTGCTTCTTTCTTACGACTTTTCTGAATGAGAATTTCGAACTCGTTGAATTAACTATCTCAACATTTTTATTAATGCCATCCTTTGAAAGTGAAACATAGGGCCTGATTCTCTTGCGCGAATGGAATGTGACAGCAATGAAGTCCTCAAAGTCACATGACCCAAGTCACCGTATCGCCGAAGGCGATTGCCCTGACGTGAGAGGTTCATTTTGGAGTAAAATACCCAATGAATGACAAATGGTGCAGTGTTCATTGAAATATATGTCCAAGCTTGTGTTTTTTGCAAAGGCTCTATGCATTCAATGTGTTTCATGAATATAATTTTTTTGATTTTGAAAATGTTCATTCCTTGTTACAAACATGTACAGGAAATAATTTCGTTTATCTTTATAAATGTTTCCCCTATATTATAATTGATGAAAAATAATATCACTGGGATAGGAAGATAAAAAAATATATATTTTCAAATCTGTTATTGTTATTTCAATTGTTTTGATTTCGTATCCGTGTATTGATTCCGCATTCGTGTGTTGACTTAGTGTCCGGTGCTGATTCCGTAATAATTACGCTAAAAGGTTGGTGGAAGGTTGACTATTCTTCATAACATTGCAGTGAACATTAATTTTATAGTCGCCTTACATAAAAGCCATCAAGGTAAGATATATTTATTATCGCATTTAAATAAATTTAAAAGCTGAATTTTATCCATAGACAATGAGCCGATAAAATGATAAACCTGTCAAGGGTCTTGTAATTCTACTGTACGAAACTGCACTGTTATTGTCTGGATTCTCACTGGATGAGACAGGTGTGCACGCATCTCGCATCTATCTTATGGTCAAGCTGGGTCTTAGAATCGATAAGGACGAAGCTATGAGCACAGATGATACTCCAGCCGCAACTACTGGTGAAGATGCTCCTCCACTAGAGCATGACACCGAGGATGCCTCACAAATGGAAGAAGTTGATTAAACATATACGATTTTTAACTACTTAAGTAGCGTTTTGTAATTTTTGAAAGTCTGATTTGTGTTTTTGGAGTAAGGAAACGGTATGCTGAATTGAGTTTCTCGTATCAGTTAGGGTCAACTATTGTAAATTTACATTTTAATTTTATACCGCGTTATAGCGGCTGCAGAAGATGTATATTCTTGTCATTCGTAATAGCATACCAAGTACTTGAACCGACTACTTGTTAATAATAAATATAAATTATTTTAAAAAGCACAGTTTAACTGGATTGCATTCGAAACTGCCTGTTTTTGTCCGAAAATTTTCACAATGTAGATGATGACTACATCTTGATAGCAGCAATTGCCCGTTTGGAACTACGAATGATTAGAGATCGTTCAAATCCTTTGGAAACGCCTAATCCTATTTTTGGTTACCATTGCTGGTACTAGTCGATAACAAATGAGGATACGACTTCAAAAGTCACAAAATAGCATGTTTTTCCACTGCAATCGCCCACGAGAATTGAGTGAGTGTTCATGAGAGTTCATTCAAGGTAAAAATCTCACCACAGTCGCCTTCGGAAATTGAGTGAGACAATTTTTGCGAGCTGTCACTTCGCATTCGCGCATCAGAATCAGCCCCATAGTATCATAAACTTGTCGCATAGCACAACCGTTTCGTCACGCATGTTTCCATAAAAACATTCGACTCCGACGGAGCATACTGCCGTAGTGAAAGGGTTAATGGAAAAACCCTCTCAAAGTTGAGGTTTCCACTAGGATTGGGCAATCTTGGATCAATATTCAGAAGATCGGTGTTTTTCTCTCCGAAAATAGAATTCTCTGACCTTTCATGTTTGTTTTGTGTTCTTCATGCTAAAAATCAAAATAAAATGCGTTCCATCTTTGAGTATAAATGTGAAATGTTTATTCATTGTTTAATGGAAAGACAACACTCATATAGAATAAGTAAATAAATTGTAAAACTAATCATTCGATTTTTCAAAGATAGATTCAGCAAAGATCCGTCACGTCACGTTGCGTCAATTATTCGTACACCAGCAACGGCAAGTCAAAGTTTTGACGTGGGACTACGTCTAACCGGAGTATATGGGGGGTAAAATGAAAACCTAAACACAGAACAAGCAGGAAAAAATGAAAGATTCCGAATGCTTATAACTTGAACATTTCTTACTGGATCGGAAAGATCTTTGCATCAATTGATAGGGAATGTTTCTACGCTTCTATCGCAATTAATAAAATGTTATTTTTTAGATGAACAATTGAATAACTGTAAAATGTTAAGCGTTATCTAAACGCCCTAACTGACTCATTTTGATTGGCTCGATCTACGGTTTCCCTAACACAGCCATCAAAACCAAGCTGCTTTGTGGAAATCGGAATTGCAAATACATGAAAGTCGGGGGTATTTTTTTGACGTAGGATTACGTCTTTCGGGAACATATTGGGGTACAAATTGAAAAACGAATATCGATCGCATCGTGAAAAATGTCCAATTTCAAACGCTTATTGCAAAGTCATTTCATGACGGATTGATGAGATTTTTACATCAAAACATTGCGGCACTCTATAACAATTTTTCACCTTGAATAAAATAATTGATATCATGTAATTATCTATCGAACAATTGAAAAATCTCAACCCCTATCCAAACGGTACTGATTGGTCGAAATTGATGTCATTTCTTTTTCGCCTGCTTCGCTTCTTTCGTTCCCCGATAAGTCAAATGTTTGCATGGCGAGCGAGTGGGGGGCGCCTATTTCTCACATACCAACTGATATAAAAGGACGGTAGCATTTTTGGATTTCTCATTCTCGTTCAACGCTCAGATCGGCAAACATCTGGGCTTCTAGTGTGCAGTGCTCTACAAATCAACCAACACCATACGGTGCGGCAAAGGAGAGGAAGCCATCGGCAACCAACGATGGATGCGGTACGGCAAAGGGAGCAAAGAAGAGGAAGCAGCGGAGAGCATCGAATTAAATCTAGTGTGCATTGCGGGTGCGCTTCTCTTCACATCGACAATTTGATGCGGCAAAGGAGGCAGAGGAGCGAAGTGCATTGCACCGCATCGTATCACACCCGCTATCCGTCGTTTAGCTCGTCGTGGTGGTGCCAATCAAACCCCCGCAAATCGACGCACAGAAGCCGATGGCGCCAAAGTCAAGGAAAGCATCAGCGAATCCGTAAATGCTACCGCTCCCAAAACTGAACTGCTACATCCGACTGAAACGCAGCAGATTCCGTACAACCCATTAAACCATTCCAGTCCTTCTCAGGACTATCAATTTGTTTTGAAACAAAAGAGTTTATTTTACTGTTTTCCACTTACCACAAAAACTATATAAAACCGATCAAAAATACTGTTTATTTTTACATTTTCTGCTAACAACTAACATGGAACGTATCACGTCAAAAACATACGTTTCATCAACCACCTTTTACTGGATTGGCATAACGGAACGCTCCAGTCATACACAGCCCGTTAGGGACGAATGACCTTTGGGTTAAAGTCCCTTCAAAAACAAGAACGAATGATACACAGCCCGTATCAGACAAATGCATGAAGGAATTCTATAAAATAATATTTTTGCGGTGCCTTTGCGCCAACTACACGGGCGAGTAGCACCATAGTAGCAAAAAATGTCGAAGTTCGTGACATCTGGTAGCAATATTTTTCTTCTTTTGAATTATAGAGACTTTAAACTTTACGTTCATTCGTCTCTAGCCCTGAGAAGGGCTCTTGCGAAGAAAACTAGTTCATACTCTTTCTCGACCTACCTTTAGAAAGACATTTTCATTGTCGCTCAGCACTCCTCAGCAAACGAGTCTGCTTTCGGCGGCACCAAGCGACGCCATGAGCAATATTCATTTAGGGAGGGAGATTGATCTCCCATCAGTTTTGAATTGATAAAATTTAAATGTATTTTTTTTATTTTGATTTTTGATTGTTCAAAACAATTATATAAATTTTTATATACATTGCCTGATGTTTCTACCAAAACACATCATTCAAACACATTTTTTTTCATGCGCAATTTTTATATAAGATTTTTTTGACGTAGGATTACGTCTTTCGGGAACATGTTGGGGTATAAATTGGAAATCGAAAATTGAGCACATCGTGAAAATTGTCCAATATCAAACACATATTGCTCAGTCATTTCATGATGGATTGATGAAATTTTTGCGTCAATCGATTTCGCCACTCCAAAACAATTTTTTATATTGAAGATAATAATATATGTCATGAAACTAACTATCGAACTATTGAAAAATTCCAACCCCTATCCTAACGGAAATAACCACATCTGATTGGTCGAAATTTACGACACGTGTGGCGGGTCCCTAACAGAAACATCAAAACCAAGCTGCCTGGGGGAAATCGGCTTTGCAAATACATGATAGTAGGAGGAGCTTTTGCTCCCACCGAAATGTTGCTTCGTGGAATGGCATATCAATGACTGATCGTGTATTGTGAAAAAATTATCAGAAGTGTAAGTGTAAAATATATGGTAGCAGTTGTGTTGAAAATTACTTGATATATGAAACGATTTATTTCAATTTTCATAAATAAAAACCAAGGCGTGTTCCCGCTCGAGAACGGGTCGTTTGGTCACCGAATCATTATCAAAGAGTTTAACGATGTAATTCTTCAAACATATCCAAAATCAACAGATAGCCTAACGGAATCCTACGTCAACTATGCGGTCGTGTCTCGGACACAACCCTCCTGTGACTTTTTCCGACTGAAATGTGTTTCCCTAACACAGACTTCAAATACATGGAGCGTGGGGAAATTGGCATTCCTAATACGGGGGCTTTTTTGTTCCGACTGAAATGTGTTTCCCCAACACAGACTTTCGAACTAAGGTGTCTGAGGAAATTGACATTGCAAATTCATGCAAGTCGGGGGCATTTTTGTTCCGACTGAAATGTGTTTGCCTAACAAGATGTTTGGGGAAATCTCTGCAAGCTCTGCAAATAAATGCAAACTGCAAGTACTTTTGTACTCGCTTGCCTTTGTGTAAACTGGAATATTTTTCCTTAAAACGGTCTTCCGAAGGTACTTCTGCACTCGCATGTTTTTTTTTGCACTCCGAAAAGTATTTTCCTAACACGGATTACAAAAGCGGGTACGAACACCACGCTTTGGCTCGGTTATTCAAGATTGCATTGAAGGATACGGCTTCACGTCTTCTGCTCACTGAATTCCTACGCATACGATTTGATGATTAGGCAAGATGTTGATAACCAATAGCTGCGATGATGCCTATTGATTAAACAATATGCGTTCGACGTATAATGTCAAAATCGAAACTGAGTGCCTGAAGTTCATCAAATCAAGCAAATTCGCGGTTCGAGAAGTACGTACACTTGAGAGATGCAAACTTCAGAAGGAAACGTAAAATGAAATAATCGTTTGATAATTCTTCCGTTCACATATTTTGTCCTAGGCATCATACCAAACGTAGAAGGACTGTCATTAAATTTACTTGTAACGAAGAACATAATCTATCACAATGGATGAATTGACCTTACATGGAATTATACAATCTTTTTACTCATAAAGTAAATATATTGAATTCAATTGAATTCGAGAATTGTTTCATTCCATCAAAAATTCAATCAATACAAACAAATGATTGGTACGATAAGGTAGTCCCACGTGAACCTTGCGGTTATATCATAGATATAACCCACCCATTTTTCGTTGCCGGTGTATGTGAATGTTTTCATAAGAATTGCATGGGAGAATAATTTACGTAACGTAACCTGACGTGCCATGACGTTAGCGTGACGTGGATGTTGTATGTGAATCGCACTTTAGTCCACAGCGCAAAAGTAGACGGCGTCTTCATAATCGCGCTGTTTTTGCTGGTATTTGGTAGATATGTTTGCATAAGCAGAAAAAGGTACGAGGAATAAAGTTATCTGGCATTCTTCCTCAACTGTCAACTGAAATGAATGCATGAAGTTTTGGTCATTTTCCCGTTTGTTTTATAAACTCGCACAAAATATTACTATTATCTGTAACATTGGAACCATAACAGTACTCAGTATGAAATGGCAGGCAGATCCACTATCCATGGTATTTGGCTGCAAGATCCGGAGTTTTCATCATGGTTGAAGCAAATCGACTCTACCCAGGATACGCGTACTGTTCCGTATTTACAACAAGAGTTTGAACCAGCCACCTCCAGGTTATGTTGATAACTTAACGTTAACGTTACATGAAGTCAATGTTCTTAGGACGTTTCAAGTATCAGATTAACCTTCAGCTTTCAAAGAACATCTTCTCTTGTCGGAAGACGGCACTGACGAGAATTGGTTATTTTACGCGAGCTGCAAAAAAAAATCACGGTACATCTAGTAATGGATGTGTTCAAAAAACTGGCCAACATTTCACGACGAACAAATTATGCAATTTCGTGTTGGGCGCATATCGACATATCGATGATTGCCACCTAAAAATCCCAGTTCATGTGATAATCGTCACGTAGATTTGCGAGCGGGAATACGGTGAGAGTTCATTCAAGTGAGATTTCTCACAGCACACGCCTGGTAGAATCGCGCGACATACGTGACAATTGTCATCTCACCTCACACGCCACTCAGAATCAGGCCGATTATATTGCTGATCACTCTTCACGCTCAGCAATGAAAATATAAAAAAAAGACGGGTGGGTAATGTCGGGGACATAACCGGAGTGACGTAGGACTATACAACGGGGACAGCTTATTCTAAATATATATTTTAAATAAATTGTTTTTTTTTCTTCTCCTACCTCTCTACCTGAAATATGGATTAGTTTACTGTTTACTCTTTATGAACATGTTGTGAGTTCTGAAATGAACCTTTGGTGTTGTATTTTTGCGTTTTTTTACAAACTTTCTCATTTTTTTCTCACTGTCTTATAGTTGATTCTTGATTTTTTTCCGAAGGCTTTGTACTCATTAAATGTTCAACGCCGGGCATTTTTCGGCGTATGCACATATCGTACAATCAAAATGATGGCTGTGATAAGGAATGCATAGGTAGTCATCAGCTCATTCACTATCATATATTTCACTATTGAGCACATTACCGTACCTTAAACTGTGGTTTCGGAGACGAATGAATTGTAATATTTGTAGTCTCCGCAAACAAAATAAATAAAAATGAAAAAGAACTGAGGTTTTGGAGACGAACTCTACAATCTGTCGAGGAATAGACGAGCTATAAACGTTCTGAAAAACCAACGTGAATACAGGGATGACGGATGACCTTCGAATTAAAGTCCTTTAAAATAAGAACAGAGTAGCAGGAAATGCATAGCTCATCATATTGCTCCTTAGTTATGTTTCTATACAATGCAGATGTAACGTCAGTCAATTTTCAACATCAGTTATCAACTAAAGAAAGCAGTTCTTGCTACCGAGAAAATTCGTTAATGCCATCCTGCATACAATGTGTTGTAATTTGGAGCCACTTTTAATTCGGAGACCATGTATGGGTTTGTGAAAACTGAATGATTAATTTAAAAGACCTCAACCACCAATAAGTTCAAAAACAAGCATAAACAAAATAATTCAGTTCATATTATATGTCATATTATGTCACTTTAGAATCCATTGGTATTGTGAATAACTTTTAATAACTTTTCTTTGAATGGCTTAATGGCCCTGAAAGGCGCCGTGTTTTACGGTGGCTGGTTTTGCCACCAAAGCAGTCTGTATAAACAAACATTTTCCTTCTTCTACCTGCTGCCGTTTTGAGATTGCGTTTGCCACTCGCTGAAACTGATTGTTGCCACCGAACCGAAGAAGGAAGCAAACGCTAAAAAGGGTCCTTTTCAGGTCCACAAAATCATCTTTAATCTAAAGAGTTTATTGTTTTGTTATCACTCGATATCTCCATCTTGTTCGGTTAAACCTTCCTGTTTAGCGAGTGCGTTTGCCACTCGCCACAGTTGGAAAATTTCTTCTCATCCAGCTTGGGACATGTTGTACTGTAAATTACATTTAATGCGACATGCCGAAGCACCACTCAGTGTCGCATTGGAGGTGATTTTAACCTGTAATTGAACATTTGCGATGACAGTGGTACAGCTTTCACAGTTGGAAAATTTCTTCCCATCCAGCTTGGGACATGTTGGGTCATAATTTGGACCCCCATAGAGTTTACAAAAATCCAATTAGCTAATTATCGAACTAAAATTACTGTACTTTCAATCTGGAAGCAATTTAAGAATTGGTGAAAATTGAATAATCGAGAAAGTCCCCAACCATCAATAAGCTCAGCACAACTGCAAAATTCTCATACTCTTCATATCCTGGCAAACAAATTATGAAAAATAAATTTGTGTTTTGTTATTATTTTGGATAATATTTTAGAATGAATTGAACTGTATTTCGTAAACTCTTTTTTGAAAAGTTTAATGGCCCTGATAAGCGCCGTGTTTTATGGAATGGTTCCAATTTAGAAAACTTTGTACTCGTGGTTTTGAAAAAAAGCATTTCGAACGCCATCGATGCCGCCTTGTTCTGGATTTGCCACCAAAGCAGTTTGTATGAAGAACAAACTTTTTTCTTCTGCTACCTGCTGCCGTTTTGCGATTGCGTTTGCCACTCGCCACTCGCTGCAACTGCCTGTTGTTGTCCACCGAACCGAATGTGGTCTGTTCTGAATGCGGATTTTCTTATCGACGCGAACAGCTTTGCCAGCCAACTCGATCACTTCGGCGGCCGAAACTATATAACGCCGACTAGGTGGACTGGAGCACTGGTACTAACGCGCTCGGCATAGGGATTTTGCCTTTCCCTTCACTTTTCCTCCTTTGTCATGTCCAGACATGGCTGCTTGTGTTGGTTTGTTGATATGTTGTGATGCGAAACGATGTGGTGTATGGTTTGGATGAGAATGATCGTTACTAGTGATCCCCGATAATCGTTCGATTAATCGATTAATCGAATACTTCCTACAGAAATCGATTATTAATCGAACGAATACTGCACAACCAATAATCGAAGCGAACGAATAATTTACGTCGATTAATCGATCCAAACGCAGAGAGAAAAAAACGTACGGCCGCTGCAGTTTTATCCTGAAAATCAATCATTATCTTTGACGCTCCCCTTAACTGTAAACGAAGCTCAAAACCTTCAACGCTAATAGAGCTTTGTTTACGACTTTAGGAGAGCGAAAAAGATAATAATTGGATTTCAGGCGGAGTGAACACTTTTTTGATTACAGATGGCTTTCTTGCAAATGAGAAATATTAGTCTAACTAATTATTTATCTCAGTGTTGCGATTAATCGATTAATCGATTATTTGGGGCGATTAATCGTATCGAATAACAAACTGCTGAAAACTATTCGATTAGCTGATGAACGATTAATTTCAAAAATCGGGGATCACTAATCGTTACGGCAGCGGAGCGGGGATTTTTAAGCTGACTGGCTGGCTCGAGAATTACGCATGTGTGAGACTGCGACCAATGTTTCGTTCATATTTTTGACGTGGGACTACGTCTAACCGGAATATATGGAGGGTAAAATGAAAACCTAAACACAGAACATGCAGGAAAAAATGAGAGATTGAAAGATTCGAATGCTTATAGCTCGAACATTTCGTACTGGATAGGAGAGATGTTTGCATCACTTGATAGGGAATATTTCTACGCATCTATCGCAACTAACAAAATGTTGTTTTTCATTAGATACACAATTGAATAACTGTAAAATATTAGGCGTTATCTAAACGCCCTAACTGCATCGTTTTGATTGGCCCGATTTACGGTTTCCCTAACACAGCCATCAAAACCAAGCAGCCTTGGGGAAATCGGCATTGCAAATACATGAAAGTAGGGGGACTTTTGTTCTCATCGAAAAATGTTCCCTAACACAGACTTTAAAACCAAGCAGCGAAATCGGCATTGCAAACACACGAAAGAGCCTAGAGGCGAGTGAACTGAAAAGTTTAAACCCTCTTAAAGCCAAAAAGAAGAAAAAGAACACACGAAAGTAGGGGGAGCTTTTGTTCCCACCGAAATGTGTTCCCTAATAGAGATTTCTAAACCAAGGTGCCTGGAGAAATCGGTATTTCAAATTCATGCAAGTCGGGGGTATTTTTGTTCCGACTGGAATGTGTTTCCCTAACACAGACTTCAATCCATGGAGCGTGGGGAAATCGGCATTGCGAATTCATACAAATCGGGGGTATTTTTGTTCCGATTGAAATGTGTTTCCCTAACACAGACTTCAAAACCGAGGTTTCTGGGGAAAACGGCTCTGCAAATAAATGCAAACTGCGAGTACTTTTGTTCTCGCTTGCCTTTGTGCAGAGTGGAATATGTCTGTCCTAACATGATCTTCTAAACTTAGGAACCTGGGAAAATCGTGCAGCCACTAGAAGCGAATGAACTTCCCAGTTTCAAGCAAATTCGAGATTCGAGAAGTATGTACACTTTTGGGATGTAAACTTCAGAGGGAAATGTAAAATAAAATAATCGTTTGATAATTTTTTTTTGTCTTTATTGGAAAGATTTTCAGCCTTAGGCTGGTTCATCAAACGTTTGATAATTCTTCCGTTCATATATTTTGTTCTACTCATCATACCAAACGTGAAAGGTCCGTCATTAAATTTACTTGTAACGAAGAACAATCAATCACAATAAATGAATTGACTTTACACGGCATTTGTTCATTTTTTTCACTCACAGAGCAAATATATTGAATTCAATTGAATTTGGAAACTGTTTCATTCAATCAAGAATTTAATCAATACAAACGAATGATTGCTAAGCTAAGGTAGTTCCACGTGAACCTTGCGGTTATATCATAGATATAACCCACTAATTTTTCTTTTTCCTTTCCAATCGCGTTCATTGTATTTCGCTGCTGCTCTGGTTGCCCGTTTTGGTCGGTACGATTTGAGGAGCACAAAATGGACCAATCAAAAATGGGCACATAGTGCATTTGGACAATGCTTGATATTTCCCAATTATTCAATTATTTATCTCAAGAAAAATGAAATGTTATTCGTTATGATAGATGCGTAGATATATTTCCTATCAATTGATGCAAAAACCTTTGCGATCTATTGAGAAATGCTCGAGTTATAAGCGTTCCAAATCTTGCATTTTTACCTACTTGTTCAGTGCCTAGATTTTCATTTCACCCCCTATATCTTCCGGTTAGACGTAGTCCTACGTCAAAAAATATAACTATTATCTAGGACTAGGACTATTATCCCCCATTTTGAAATCACTATTTTATGAGAACGGTACGGGACAATCCATTTTGGAGAAATGAAACGGATGAAATTTTCAATTGACGATGAAAATGAATTCCCATTCGAGCAGTTTTAATCGTCGATGATGCTTTCCAAATTGAACGGAAACGACAGCAAAAATGAACAAAACAAAAAAAAAATAATGTTTCAGTATGCGTAGAGAATATACCGATTTCATTTCTCTCCGATAGATTGAAACGAATCTCAGTTTTAAAAATCAAAAATATCACATTTTGATCAAAAAGCTATGTTCTGCAGAAAAGGTCCCCAATTATGGATACGCCTTCATAAAACCAATTTTCAATAAAAATAGATCATATTAAAATTTTTAGTACCTATGAAATATAAAGAGATTTGAAAAAATCGAGAACAATCCAAACAGAATCATTCATTTTTTGACGTAGAACTACGTCTTTCAGGAAGGGTGCCAAATCAGAAAGCAGGTCACGTTTTTATGAAATAAAGTTAATGTCAATAATTATTTTCACTGTGAACGAATTCTCATGATTTGCATACCAATCGAAACGGAAATTCTCTAATATATGTTTGATATGCTATACATTACAATTCGCTAATCTTTAAACGGTTTAAATTCATTAAAACTGGAAGAACTTACTTTTTTTCCATATATTTGTTCTGCCGATTTGTGTGCTAACCCTACCCGTATTTCTAATGCTTATAACTCGAACATTTCTTAACAGATCAGAAATCAATTAATTTGCATCAATTGTTAGGAAATATTTCTACGCGTCTATCACAATTAATAGAATATTATTTTTCATGAGATGAACAATTGAATAACTGTAAAATGTCAAGCGTTACCTAAACGCCCTAACTGCCAAGTTTTGATTGGCCCGATCTACGGTTTCCCCAAAACAGACTTCAAAATCGATGTACCTGTGGAAATCCGCTTGGCAATTATACATGCAAGTCGGGGGTATTTTTGTACCCATCGAGCTGTCTTTCCCTAACATGGACTTCAAAATCAATGTGCCTGGGGGAACCCACTTTGTCAAAACATGCAAGTCGGGGGTATTTTCTGGTGTTGAGTACCTTTTGTACTCGCTTGTCATTGTGCAGACCGGAATATGTTTCCCTAAAACGTACTTTTAAACTCAGAAGCCTGGGAAAATCGTCATTTCAGATACTAGAGACGAATGAACTTTCGCGGTTCGAGAACTAAGTAAATATGAGATGTGCAATAATTTCAGAGAAAAATGTAAAATACAATGATCGTTTGATATTTCTTCCGTTCACATATTTTGGTAGTCCTAGGCATCATATCAAACGTAAAAAGACTTCATCAAATTTATTTGTAACGAAGAACATAAAATAATAATATTCGAAGTGGTAAACAAGTGGATTGCATAATGTAATTGCGTAGTTCTACGTCGAAAATATGCGGTCGTGTCCTAGATACAGCCCCTTACATTTTTTACCTGTTCTTTTTCCCGATGAGGTTTCTTCAGTAAACGATTAAAGGCACACCATGAATGCCAATATGTTAACACAATCTTCCAACGATTGAACGTAGAATTGAAATCAACACCAATCCATGTTTCTGTTGCCCCCTACAATCAAATGAAAAGGTATTATTTGGTGTCCGTAGTTTCTCACCGCCGCCGCTTTTCTTCGTTTCCTGTAGTTCTTCTACTTCAAATTTGAATGGAATGACAAAATACACACACGATTAAATCATCCCCGTGCCGTACAACGTTTAATGGTTATTAATACCTTACAAAGTATCCTAATTTATTCGTTAAACACCGTTCCCTCCCTCCGCTCCGTCACCCCGCGGGCTACGACCGAACCTGCTAAATATGACATAAGCCATCCATCTCGCACACTCTCGCGTGGCAAGACCTTTCCCGTGTATTTTTCCCCGCACTACGGCAACGAAAAATTATGGACATACTTCATCACCATGAGAACAATTCATGCCGCATCCTTCTCGTCGTACCATTTTCACCGACGCCGATCCCAATATTATTATCACTTTCTTTCCCATCCATCCATCCCTCATTTCGCGAATTGTTAATTAACAGTTCTCCGAGACCCGCAGCGATATCCATGCCAATGGGAGAGACAACATAAGCAAAAGATCGGGCAAGGAAAATATGCTCTACCCCAAAAACCCCACCACACAGCATCTCCACATGTTCATCACCGTCCCCAGCTAACTACCCACCTGTCTCCGCGCAACCCTCTGCAGAAGAACAACGAGGGCCACGTGTAAGCGCCCGGCCGCCGTGTGTTGTTGTATGTGTAAATTTGGCAAGCCTCTCCTCGGAAAACCGTTTTTTTTTTGTTCCTCTTTCGGGACCTTTTTTTTTGTTCTTTCTGCTCTCTCCCCGGTGTGTTGTTTGTTTCCTACGCCTACACGAATGCGCCTGCAAGGCCAGACGAAGTTATCCCTAGGATTACATGCTCTGTAACTCGGTGAAAAAACTTTTTGCCAACATCGGAGTGAAATAATGGAAGGATAGCGCGCACAGAACCAGAGAGACCCGTCAGCTTCGCTAATCTGTGATTTGTTGGAAATCGTAAGGCGAGGATTGAGTGATGTTACGGGCGTTGCAAAATTGTTTTTTATCTCTTCTTCTTGCTGTTGTTCCTTGTAACTGTCAAAACATTTCCGATAATTGCATGATGTGTTATCTCACGTTGGGGATGTGTTTTCGTTATATCTTTCAACTCATAATCCGTACTCCCCATCATCACAAATTAAGATCGATCGAATATTAACATTCTTACTTCTCTCCCAACGAACACTCGTAACGTGGCGAGAGAATATATGCCTTCTGCTGCACACACAATTGTATTACACAATTGATTGAATTAATTAAAAGCAAACAGGTTTGCTCCGCTTCATCGACACTCTGTGACTCACCCCTCGTTGCATCCGCATGAGACACAGCCACCCACGTGTCGCCCCTTTTTTCGCTCCCGCTCTGTCTATCTCTCGATCGCTCTCAACACTATCGCCGGTTGGAAGCAAACGGACAAGACTCAATAGCAAGAGTCTTGACTCCTGGCGAAATTGCACTTTGGTTTTTTGCCGCCACCTTATCTTCAGGGAGCGGCGCAAAAACAAAACAACAACGAATATTCACTTGCAATTTCGGAAAGTGATGTTCAGAGCAATCTGCGCTATCAGTAATAGATTGTGCGCACAGTGCTTGGCTTCGTGTTTCAGTCGTGTTGCCGATCGCCACGTTCGTCTTCGTTCGAACGAACGAACGAAGACAATTCGCGTTGACGGTGGAATGGTGTCGCCATCTGGATACGACATTAGTTCGTATGAGGCCAACTATTCCCTGTCAGATTAGTCGGCCCTAAGGCAATTTTAAAGCTAAAATTTGTATGAAAATTCTTCCTTGGCGTTATTTTTCTACTAGAAATACATTTTTCTGACCCTAATTTAAACTACTTTCTATGAATTTTCATATATTTTCACCAAAACTTACCATTATAATATAAAATTATCATTAGACACAATTTTTGTATGATATGTTTACACTACTTGTAAGCAAAAGTGATTTTCATTTAGATAAAGTACTAATTTGATTTGGGAAAAATAATTTTCATTCATAATTTTTATTCCAAAAGGGTGTTCTTTTCTTCTGCAAACCCATATTGTCATGCCTACTCCCCCATTCTGTAATACAAAGCTCAATGCCGTCAACGCGGATCGTGGAGATCGGTTGGCGAATACTGCTTTTGAACACACCAGCCGCTGCGCTTTACTGTGTTGAACTGTGTGCTCTGTGTGTTCGTTCACCGGTAGAAGTCAGTGTTAGCAAATGTAGGGGTTTAAGTTTAAGTCACTGTTCAAAGACTGCAGTGAAACTTTGTGGATGTAAAAATATTGGACATTCAAGCAACTTTGCATACTTGAAATCTCCAAAAAAAATCTAGACGACTTTTTAACTAGGGCCTAATTTATTGACGTAGAACTACGTTTTTCAGAAAGGGTGCCAAATCAGAAAACAGGTCACGTGTTTATGAAATAAAGTTAACGTTAATAATTATTTTCACTGTGAACAAATTCTCATGATTTGCATGCCAATCGAATCGGAAATTCTCTAAGATTTGTTTGATATGCTATACACTACAATTCGCTAATCTCTAAACAGTTTAAATTCATGAAAACTGGAAGAACTTCCTTTCTTCCCATACATTTATTCTGCCGATTTGTGTGCTAACCCTACCCGTAAGTCGAATGCTTATAACTCGAACATTTCTTAACATATCGGAAAGATGTTTGCACCAATTGATAGGAAATATTTCTACGCGTCTATCACAATCAATAAAATGTCGAGGGTATTTTTGTTCTCACTGAGCTGTGTTTCCCTAACACGGACTTCAACATTAATGTGCCTGGGGGAATCCGCTTTGCAAATACATGCAAATCGGGGATATTTTTTGATGTTGAGAACTTTTGTACTCGCTTGTCGTTGTGTGGACCAGAATATGTCTCCCTTAAACGTACTTTTAAGCTGCGAAGCGTGGGAAAATCGTCATTTCAGATACTAGAGGTGAACGAACTTTCGCGGTTCGAGAACTACGTAAACATGAGATGTGCAAAAATTTCAGAGGGAAATGTAAAATACAATGATCGTTTGACAACTTTTCCGTTCATATATTTTGGTAGTCCTAGGCATCAAATCAAACGTAAAAGGACGATCATCAAATTTATTTGTAACGAAGAACATAATCTATTACAAAAATTTCGATGCATTCTAAAATAATATTCGAAGTGGTAAACAAGTGAATTGCATAATATAATTGCGTAGTTCTACGTCGAAAATA
The DNA here is from genome assembly GCF_029784135.1 of Toxorhynchites rutilus septentrionalis. Taxonomy (NCBI): domain Eukaryota; kingdom Metazoa; phylum Arthropoda; class Insecta; order Diptera; family Culicidae; genus Toxorhynchites; species Toxorhynchites rutilus. The sequence continues at coordinate 190,782,293 of NC_073744.1, read as the reverse complement.
TGCGATCGTGTCCTAGATACAAACCCTTACATTTTTTCTTTATTTTTTGCAAACATTTCTAACTAAACTATCAAAGAATTAAAAGGAGAAAAGCAATGAAAAAAAAATTCATTGAAAAATACTGAAACTTAACATACTTAAAAAAACTATTTTTTTTCTTATTAGACAAACTTTTCCTGTAGCAATGTCACTCTTCCGATTGGTTATTGGTTATTGTATGGTGTATCGAAAACTTTGTTCAGAGTTAAAAAAAAGGAATTAATAAAAAAAATCAGTGGAGAATTTTAGTAATTTGTGTATTCTTTCTATCTTTTTAAAAAAAATCAAACTCAAATCAAAATAAAAAAAAAATCAAAATTTTGACTAACATTTCATTTTTGAAAAAAAAATCAATTATAGAAATTGTTTACACTTTCCTAACCTTTTACCTAAGATATAACCACACGGTTGACGTGGGACTACCTTTGGCTTAGTAATAATCTGAGTGTATTGATTAAATCAGTGATTGAATGCAACAATTTCCGAAATCCCAATTTAGGTCAATTCATACATTGTAATAGATTACGTTCTTGCATGTCTGATGTATAGCATGTTACCCTTGGTCATTTCATTTATTCATCGTGGACTTCCAAAATATGTGAACAGAAGAATTACTAAACGATCAATGTATTTTACATAGCTGATCCGGCAAACTTCGTCCCGCCCAAAATATTCTTTTTTGTTATCACATTCACGTTTTCTTACTAAGGGCACATTCATGGGTCCAATTGCAGAACTGTTCATTGATTGATCTTCTCATCTACCCTTTAAAAGTACGTTTTACTATAAAATTACTAGTACTTCTACCAAAACTCGTCATTATAATATAAAATTATTTTCAGACACAATTCTCGTTCAAGATTTTTAAACCACTTGCAAATAACATGTTTCTCCGTTACATGGATAAATGTTGATTATAGAAAGTATGATAGAATGAAGACAGTCCTAAATCCGACTAAATACTCGAGTTTTGCTCTTATCAACACATTCGGTGATCCATTTTTATTTATATAGATAGAAGACGATATAGGAGTGCGTTTTATCACATTAGAATCCATTTCCATTTTGAACAATGATCAATTTCGTTAGCGCAAACATCAAGTGGACTAACAACGTTTGTCACTATGTAATTGTAGAACATATGCGAATTGAATTTTTCCCATTTTCCTTCACAGTTTTTCCGAAAATTTTCAATTGTCATGCCTGGTTGGAATATGTTTGGTTGAAAAATGTGTAATAATTTTCTGGGACCCCTTCTCCATTTCAGAGGATGGAGGGGTGTCATACCACCCATAGAAACATTTCTCGTATCCAAAAAATTACAAATCCCAAATTTGGCCTCATTTGCTTGATTAGTTCTCGAGTTATGCGATACCCAGAGGTTATCTATGTACTATGTGGACACTTTAAGAGTGCACAGGGGGTATAATTGCAAATTGTATGTGATTGGATTGCTCAGATTTGGAAAGAAAAAAAAAGCAAATAAATTCATGTATTTCTACTGCAAGAAAAAGTTGCTCACTGATGGCTAATTGAAAAAAATATTACATGCATTGAAAAGCAACTCTTGAAGCAGAGAGGCAATAGAATTTTCAAATTAGTTCGCAGCCTCAGCATTAATATCTACTGTTGATTGCTCGCTGTCTAGAGCAGCATTGGAACACTGAACTCATTGAATATTCAAGTAATTATTCACTATCTCTTAAATTACATCTTCAATGCTCCATAAAACATCATTCCCGAAGGAATTATTATTATACAAAATGGCAACAGAGTATTCGAAATCTTTCGGATATTACTTTAGACTGCATCGAACTGTTGTATGGAATTACTTTGAATTAAAACTTTAGTGAAAGTTCGGGATTACGTCTTTCGGTCGCATCATATCAAATTGACCAATTTTAATATAGTTTTTGAGTTGTTATTTTGACGTGGGACTACGTCTAACCGGAGTATATGGAGGTGAAATGAAAACCTAAACACAGAACATGCAGGGAAAAATGCAAGATTTGGAATGTCTATAACTCGAACATTTCGTAATAGATCGGAGCGATGTTTGCATCAATTGATAGGAAATATTTCCACACATCTATCACAATTAATGAAATGTCATTTTTAATGAGATAAACAATTGAACAACTGTAAAATGTCAAGCGTTATCCGAACGCCCTAACTTCCTCGTTTTGATTGGCCCGATTTACGGTTTCCCCAACACAGACTTCAAAATCAATGTACCTGGTGGAATCCGCTTTGCAAATATGCATGCAAATAACGGGTATTTTTGTTCCCATCGAGCTGTGTATCCCTAACACGGACTTCTAAATCAATGTACCTGGTGGAATCCGCTTTGAAAATACAGCTGCGAGTATTTTTGTACTCGCACGACTTTGTGCAGACCGGAATATGTTTCCCTAAAACGTACTTCTAAACTGAGAAAGCTGGGAAAATCGTCATTTTAGATATTAGAGATGAATGAACTTTCGCGGTTCGAGAACTACGTAAACATGAGAGATGCAATAGTTTCGGATGGAAATGTAAAATACAATGATCGTTTGACAACTTTTCCGTTCACATATTTTTATTTATTTATTTATTTATTATACTCTTGCAGCGTAAGACAATTATCTTTTAATGCTACACCGTTCTTCTCTTCTTTTAATGGAGTACAGTGAAATCTTAATCTACATTACACAAATAATAAAAAAAATTTAAAAAAAAAACCTACGTAATCAACTAATAATATAATTTGCATTGCTTCTTAAACATACCCAGTGTGTTAACATTTTTCAGTGAATTTGGCAGAGAATTCCAATATACTACACCCCTTACAAAAAATGATTTGGCATATTGTGCAGTGTGATGTGAAGGTATAACATATTGTTTCGCTCTGATGCTTCTAAATGGTTTTTTATTTTTCAAATAAATATTTTGGGCATTTCTTAGATATCAAGTTGTACATAATTATGTCAGAACGGTACTTAAAAAAGTTGTAAAAAGAGCATCCAAGCAACGAACTATGATGACGAGTAACGTGGTCGTATCGATTGAGATTATAAACAAAACGCACACATGCATTCAATGCAACTCTTAATTTTTCTTGAGTTCTAACTGATGTATTAAAGAAGAGAGTGTCACATGAGATGAAATATGGTAATAGGAAACATTTAAAAAGTTTGAGCTTAGTCTCACTGTTTAACAATTTTGCTTTAAGATACAGTGTACGCAGGATTCCATAAATTTTTCCACATTGACTCAAAACATGCTTATCCCACTCAAACGTATTTGTCACTATGTATCCAAGGCTAGTGGCGAAATCAACGTAATTAACCGGTTGTCTTCCAACGAAAAGTTCAGGATTAATTTCCATGCCTTGCCGTGAAACCATTAAAGCATTCGTTTTGCTTGCGTTTAACTTTAATGAATTATCGTTGGACCATACTCGAATTGCTTCCAAATCTTCATTGATGCGATTAACTACAGATTCAGCGCTTAAGTTTTTACAATTAAAATAGAGTTGTACATCATCAGCGAATAAATGTACCGAGCAATGTTTGATTACAGATGGCAAATCGTTGATGTACGTACAGAATAAAATGGGTCCCAATACTGAGCCTTGTGGCACACCGGACGAAACTGGTAGGAAACGCGAGAACTCATTATTAGTGTAAACAGTTTGCATACGATCTGTGAGATAGGCATTAATTAAACTGGCAGCAGACTCACCAAAGTTAAATTGACTACGTAATTTATCACAAAGTTTTACGTGGGATATTGTGTCAAATGCCTTCGAGAAATCTAGAAACATCATCACGACCTTACCACCACTATCTAACACAATCCCAACATCATCGCATATCTTCAACATTGCCGTCTTCGTGCTATGTCTAGGCCAATATCCGGATTGATTTACGTTAAGCATTTCGTTAGCTTGCAAGTACATACATATTTGCTTTTTCAAAATCCTTTCAAAAACTTTGGACAATGCACATAATATACTGATTGGTCGCAGATTATCTAGGGAACACACATTAGATTTTTTCCTGATCGGTATAATTTTGCTTTGTTTCCATATACTAGGATATATTCCTGTTGTGATAATGCAGTTGAAGATATAAGTTAATGGCTTCAATAAAATAGGCAAAATCAGTTTCACAAATTTGATTGGTCGAGACCAACTGCATTGGAACTAGTTTCATACACTGCATCGATTGTATCGTATTCTTCAACTCTATGGAATTCAAAAGTATTTCTCCTTGCTCCAGTTTGGCTGAATGGTATTGTTCGAGAAGTCGTAAAGTTTTTGTGGAATGATTCATTAATTACTTCTGACGAAAAACATGTTTCTAAACTGAGTTTTCGCGAGTTGAAACCAAGTTCCCGAAGTTTATTCCAAAAACATTTAGCAGGAACATCCATATTTAGCTGTTGATTAAAGTAGTCTTTTTTAGCTTTCTTAATTGCACAATTAGTCATGTTTCGTATTCGCTTATAACAGCTAAAGTCATTGTCGTCTTTTGTTCGTTTCCATCTGTTATAAGCCAAATTTCTATCAATTATCAACATTTGAATTTGTGGGCTTATCCAAGGATTATTTTTCTTCTTAGTGTTCTTAATTCTTCTAATAGGTACGCAGTTATCATGAAGAGATTTTATACTATTGTTGAAGAAATCTATTAGGTTGTCTGGATTCGAATTTCGATAAAAGTTTTGCCAGTCAAGCATATTGAATTCATTTCGTACTGAGTTAGGATCTATGTTTTTGTAAACTCTATAGCAAATTTCACTGGTGGTTGAACTCGAATCGAGATTAATCGACGCAAATATCAAATCATGATGTGATATGTCTGGTACACTAATTTGCCCAAACCTCAATACACTTTCCGATTTAGTTGTTACTAAGAGATCTAACTGCGACGATCCATGGGTATGGAAAAAAGTGGGTTCTACTCCTACGCTATGTAATCCCAAGGATTCGATAGTCTCTTTAAATCTTCCGGATTTTGGACTGCTATTTAGTAGATTTGTATTGAAATCGCCTAGAAGTGTAATACTGTCGTACAACCTTCCATACTGAACTATTTTTTCACTTATAATATCTGCGCAATCAATACTTGGGTGATTATAGAACAGGCCAATCAGCAATCTACCGTTATGGGCAAGGACTTCAACAAAACAATACTCAACAGAATGATCACGAATCAGTGTATATGATGATTCAAGCAGATTGTGCCTAATTTGTTTTCTAATATACAACATGAGTCCTCCACCTGCTCTACCAACTCGGTCACTCCTGACTATATCATATCCATCGATTTCAATCACACTTGTATCAGTATTACTATTTAACCATGTTTCATTTAAGCATGCTACATCCACCTCTGATGTGTACATAATTTGCTGCAATTCATCTAATTTGACAAGATTTCTAGCGCATAAACTTTGCACATTCATGCACATAACAGAAAGTTTGTTCTTCACAAATGCCGATTTCAGCACTATTCCTGGTATACATACATTTGTTTCGCTTTGATGCTCCGTGCAGACGTAGTGAGGTTCTCGTTCACGTAAATATTTTGGTAGTAGTAGGTATCATATCAAACGTAAAAAGACGCTCATCAAATTTACTCATCATCATCAAACCATAATCACAAACACAATGCATGAATTGATGTTACATGATAACTGTTCAAACTTTTCACTTACAAAATAAATAAGTTGAATTCAATTGAATTCGAAAATTGTTTCATTCAATCAATAATTTAACACTTTGACGGCCATGAGTGCCGTACTGCACTCAAAAATTATTCCGCTGGGGTCTTGAGTGCAGCACTGCACACGCGAAATCTTCCAAAGGTTCAAGCGTGTGCGCTGCAGCACACGTTTCACGTTAAAACCTCTGTGTTATTAGTTTTCTGCTGGCCTCAATACATAGTAGGACACTTCGATCTCATGGTTTGGCATCACTGCTTGTATTATTCTACCAATTACAATTTATCACTGCCCGAAATGCTCCAAAAAGTTTTTATGTCTGGATTGTTTTAGTAGAAGACATTTTACGACTTTGAAATAATGTTATAAAAAATGTAATTTCGAAAAAATACATTGTTTTATAATGATTTTTTATCTATATTTTACTCGTTTACCTTGAGTTGGGGCCGCGCGTGCACTACTGCACACGGGTAGTTTCTACCCTTATATGGCAGATGGGGATGAAATTTTATACCAGATGGCTTCCTGGCACCATCTAGTATAAGAATCAACAATTGGACCCTCCAGGTTTTTACAAACTTTTCGGCCAAAACACAATGACCGTCGAAGTGTTAATCAATACAATACAAATGCTTGCTAAGACAACGATAGTGCCACATCAACCTTGCGGTTATATCATAGATATAAGCCACCCATTTTTTCAAATTTGAAGCAAACCGCTCTTTTCAAAGCTAACTAAACTTTCTATATCAATACCATTGCGAATTCAACCGTAGATTATCATGTAAAATGAAGCAAAAGCGAAAGTAAGTACATATCACTATGCACCGAAGAGGAGAGAGGAGAGAAGAGAGAGAAAAGAGAGGAGGGGAGAGGAGAAAAGAAAGGAGCGAGGAGAGGAGAAAGGAAAGTAGCTAGGAGAGGAGAGAGGAGAGAGGAGATAGAAGAGAGGTGAGAGAAGAGAGGAGAGAGGAAAGGAAAGAGGAGAGAGAAGAGAGGAGAGAGAAGAGAGGAGAGAGGAAAGGAAAGAGGAGAGAGAAGAGAGGAGAGAGGAAAGGAAAGAGGAGAGAGGAGAGAGGAGAAAAGAGAGGAGAAAAGAAGAGAAGAAAAAAGAGGAGAGAGGAAAGATGAGAAGAAAAGAGAGGAGGGAAGCAAGAAGAGAAGAAAAGAGAGGAGAGAGGAAAAAAGAGAGGAGAGAGGAAAGAAGAGAAGAAAAGAGAGGAGAGAGGAAAGGAAAGAAGAGGAGAAAAGAGAGAAGAGAGGAAAGGAAAGAAGAGAAGAAAAGAGAGGAGAGAGGAAAGAAGAGAAGAAAAGAGAGGAGAGAGGAAAGAAGAGAAGAAAAGAGAGGAGAGAGGAAAGAAGAGAATAAAAGAGAGGAGAGAAAAGAAAAGAAGGAGAGGAGATAGAGGAAAGAGAAGAAGAGAGTGGAGAGAGAGGAAAGAAGAGAAGAAAAGAGAGGAGAGAGGAAAGGAAAGAAGAGAAGAAAAGAGAGGAGAGAGGAAAAGAAAAGGAGGAACGAGAGCAGAGAGGAAGGGAGAGAAGAGAGATAAAAACTTTTGCGCATTGCACGAAGCGAGAGGTATGAAATATTCGACACAATGGTTTTCTTTGTTTTTAGTTTCGCTCTAGACAGCGATCAGCCAACACCATATGCTGAGGTTGAGACTTAGTAAGAAAATTAGCAGACCCATCTCGGCAAAAAAGGTGTTTAGCGTTCTTCCTCGCAAATATGTGTTCCGTACATTCGCGATTAGTAACATACGACGCCTCTGCAATTCCAATTACTGAATGAATGAAACGTTTTCCGTTGGGTTGATTCTACCCGAAAATCCATAATTATTTTCACAATACAACTCCGAGTCCACAATTATCGACTCGATTATGTACTGCTTGAAGGGTTTTTCTAATGCTTCAAATATGGCTTATTTCAAGAAAGGATTATATTATTCAAACGTTTAGATAAAAGTTAATTCTTTATTATAAATACAGCGAAATAAAATATATTATTTGTGAAGATTTCAATTGAAAGCTCACCAGGAATAGTTCAAAATGATATTACAGCGAAATTGAGAAAGATAGAAATTTGGTGTCAATGAACAAATTGTAGAGCGGAAACGATCAAGTTTATCATACATTTTTGAGACTTCAAAAATCATCAAACTGACATAATTTTCCTGATAAAACTGAATGTTGTTCATATTGGTTAAGTCTAAACTCACCGAAAGATAGTTTGAATTTCAGATAACTTATTGCTCCGTAACAGATTATAGCTGAGATAGAAGCAAATGTCCTCACACAGCTGCTGGATTCTCTCAGGCATGCATATGATTCACACATGACCATACTATAGCTGACACATTCTAGTGTAAACAAGTCTGGGCAGAAAATATATAATTTGGGTGAGTGACGAAAAACAAAAAGACGGGTGGGTAATGTCGGGGACATAACCGGAGTGACGTAGGACTATACAAAAGGGACAGCTTTTGTTAAGTATATATTTTAAATATATTGTTTTATTTTCTTCTCCTACGTGAATACCTACCTATCTACCTGAAAAATGGATTAGTTTACTGTTTACTCTTTATGAATATGTTGATGGTTCTGAAAAGAACCTTTGGTGTTGTGTTTTTGTTATCACTCGATATTCCCATCTTGTTCGGTTAAACCTTCCTGTTTAGCTATTGCGTTTGCCACTCGCCACAGCTTTCACAGTTGGAAAATTTCTTCCCATCCAGCTTGTGACATGTTGTTCAGTAAATTACATTTAATGCGACGTGCCGGAGAAACACTTTGCCACTCACTGAAACTAATTGTTGCCTTGATGAGCGCCGAACCGAAGCTGCTCTGTTCTTGATGCGGGTTTTCTGATTGTCGTGAGCAGCTTTCCAGCCAACTCAAGCACTCCGACGGCCGAAACTCTATAATCGCTGTTAGGTATATTGGTGCTCCGGCACCAATCCGTTCGGCCTAGTTACCCTTGCGGAGCAATCAGTGAATGGGACCAACAGGGAACTGGAGACCTGCACGGTTCGAGTGAGACTTTGCCTTTCCCTTAACTTGTCCTCCTTTGTTACGTCCACGATGCCGATGCCGTACAACCACACGGGTTTACGGTTTGAAAGAAAATAAGATATTTTTTTGAGGTCCGCGTGTTTTATACTTTAGCGCAGTGATTTTGAACCGGTGGGGATTTCCCCCCTAGTGGGGAATTTGGTCATTAGAAGGGGGGAATTGTGCAAGGGAATATACATTTACTTTGCTTTGAAGATGACAATGATTAGCAAAAATTGCCACAAAAACTTTATTGAACACGCTAAAATTTGTGATCGTTGGCAAACATTTCCAAATCTGAAATGTAGTGTTCAAATGAACAACTTCGCGAATGTTTGAAAGACTTTCGTCAGTAAATGATGATGGAACAGACGATGAAACAGTACAGAAGACCATAAAAAAGGAAACTGTACAGCATTTGTCAAGACTTTTTACAACAAGTTAAACTTGAAACAAATTAAAAAAAAACTTTAAAAAATCCTTATATTTAAGAATAAGATTTGGACATGATTTGAAATGCTTCCGACTAAACATTTGAAAATGTATTTTTATGGCAAACCGACGGAGAGAGTTTATTTCATTTAGTTTCGCGTTATAAACATTCATTTAATCCTCACTTTCCTCGTGGTGTTTATACATGGTCTTGCAGAATTTGACCTTGATGTCGTTTGACAATAGTACTGAGGCACTTCTCCTTCGGATTTTAACAAATTACTTAGATTTGATGATTGCGTTCACAGTTTCTGTAGCGAGACGGTTCAAACTTTTGTTTTGGTATTGTGCGAAACAATACGGTTTCAATCACTACTATATTTGGCACATTTGACAGTAGCAAAAATAGTTCAGTTCAGTTCTGTTCTAATTGTCTGATTGAGTTTGCTAATTGTTGCGTAAAATGATCAAATATTTGAACATTATTTTATCTTGTTCTTCTCTTCTTCAATGGCACTAACGTTCCTAGAGGAACTTCACCGTCTCAACGTAGTATTACTTGCGTCATTTTTATTAGTACTTAGTTGAGATTTCTATGCCAAATAACACGTCTTGAATGCATTCTGAGTGGCAAGCTCTAGAATACGCGTGATCACAGTGCAAATCGGAGGAAATTTCTTTGACGAAAAATTCCCCCGACCAGAACGGGAATCGAACCCGAACACCCGGCATGTTAGTTATGACGCTAACCACTCGGCCACGGGAGCACAATTTTATCTTGTTACATAATCTGTATAAAATCTGCATGAATATCCAATAATCTGTATTTACAGATTCTTGGTAAAAAACATGCTGAAAATCTGTATCATTACAGAAAAATCTGTATATGTGGCAACACTGGTTACGAGTGTTGTTGTCTTTCGCGTAGTATTTATGGGAATCTGGATTTCCTACAATGCTGCTGATGGAAACAAAACACCATAACAGAGTGGATATCGAAGATGACATGAGGTGTGCTTTTCGACAACGTTCTCAAGAATTACGATTTTGGCGGGAATAGTTCAGACGCAGGTGCCATACTGACATGCCAAACTTTATACACCTTTTTTGTAAACAGATACAAGTATAAAATCAAATTTGTTGCGATTATAACTTGAAACCCGTATTCTTTTATTATATTACCGATATGCTACAGACTTTCTTACAAAATACTGATAGAGGGAAAGCACTGATTAATTTTCGTAAATGGGGGAATGGAGCATAAAAGGTTGAAAAACGCTGCTCTAGCGGTACACACTCACAGGATAGAGACAAATTGGCAGACTTAGCCAGAGGGTCGAGTCCAACGAGACGAACGAATGAGCGTTAAAAGGGAGCGATGGCAAAAAAATACATTCATTACGATTTGTTCGCTCGTTGTTCTTTCTTTCTTTGTTTTTTAAGAGGCTTTAAACTTTTCATTCGTTCATTCGCCTCTAAGTCGCTCGTTGGATTCACATGCAGGCTAAAAAGGATCCTTTTCAGGATCACAAAATTATCTTCAATCTAAAGAGTTTATTGTTTTATTATCACTCGATATCCCCATCTATTTCGGCTAAACCTTTCTGTTTAGCGATTGCATTTGCCACTCGCCACAGCTTTCACAGTTGGAAAATTTCTTCCCATCCAGCTTGTGACATATTTTACAGTAAATTACATTCAATGGCACGTCGCATTACCACCACTCAGTATCGGATTAGAGGTAATTTTAACCTGTAATTGAACATTTGCGATGACAGTGGTACAGTGTCGACTTTCAATGTGGGGTCATAATTTGGACCCCGAACTCTATGTTTACAAAAATGTCCAACTAAATATGTCGCATTACAGGTCCGTCCAATTAGATAAATGTCGAGATAAGTGTAAATTACTGTACTTTCAATCTAGAAGCAATTTAAGAATTGGTGAAAATCAATAAGCTCAGAACAACTGCCAAATTCACATACTCATCATATCCTGGCAAACAAATTATGAAAAAATCAATTTGTGTTTTATTATTATTTTGAATATTGTTTTAGAAAGCATTGAACTGTATTTCCTAAACTCTTTTTTGGAAGGTTTAATGGCCCTGAAAAGCGCCTTGTTTTATGGAATGGTTCCAATTTAGAAAACTTAGTACTCGTGGTTGTGAAAAAAAAAACATTTCGAACGCCCTCGATGCCGCCTTGTTCTGGATTTACCACCAAAGCAGTTTGTATAAAGAACAAACTTTTTTCTTCTGCTACCAGCTGCCGTTTTGCGATTGCGTTTGCCACTCGCCACTCGCTGCAACTGCCTGTTGTCTTGATGTCCACCGAACCGAATGTGTTCTGTTCCGAATACGGGTTTTCTTATCGTCGCGAGCAGCTTTGCCAGCTAATTCGATCACTTCGGCGGCCGAAACTATATAACGCCGGCTAGGTGGACTGGTGCACTGGTACTAACGCGCTCAGCCTAGCTACCCTTGCGGGGAACTCCAGATCAACACGGTTCGAGCGGGATTTTGCCTTTCCCTTCACTTTTCCTCCTTTACCATGTCCAGACATGGCTGCTTGGGTTGGTTTGTTGATGTGTTGTGATGCGAACCGATGTGGTGTACGGTTTGAATGAGAATGATCGTTACGGCAGCGGAGCGGGGATTTTTAGGATTTTTAAGCTGACTGACTGGCTCGAGAATTACGCATGTGTGAGACTGCGACCAATGTTTCGTTAATTTTTTTCTTTTTCCTTTCCAATCGTGCTTCATTCTATTTTTCTGCTGCTCTGGTTGCCCGTTTTGGTCGGTACGATTTGAGGAGCACAAAATGGGCAAAAAAAAAATGGGCACATAGTGCATTTTGACAATACTTGATATTTCACAATTATTCAATTATTTATCTCAAGAAAAATGAAATGTTATTCGTTATGATAGATGCGTAGATATATTTCCTATCAATTGATGCAAAAACCTTTGCGATCTATTGAGAAATGCTCGAGTTATAAGCGTTCCAAATCTTGCATTTTTTCTTACTTGCTCAGTGCCTAGATTTCCATTTCACCCCCTATATCTTCCGGTTAGACGTAGTCCTACGTCAAAAAAAAAGTTGATGGGTCTGAGCCTAGGGGCACGGACGGGATCTTGACATAGGACTGTGATTGTGTGTAGTAATTGCATTTAAATTGAGTTTTTCATTGTTCAAAATCTGTATTTTTTCTCTTTTGATACATCAAATGGATGCCCTGGAAAAAATGTTTCCTGTATGTACTTGTGTCCTTCAAACGGGTTAGATGACATGACGTGGTAGAATTCGGTACCGCATTCTGTACAAAAATGTACACAAAAATTAGCCAAAATTAAAGCCATTACTACCCTTTTCTTCTGTTTATTCAATCATACAGAAGACAGAGTCATCATGTATCATTTTAAAACACAAGTCTAAATAGTTAAGACCTACATAAATATGAGCCTGAGTCAAATCAATCTATGACTACAAAAATATATTATAGATAAAAATAGCATCATCTCCTTTGTTACCACGTTGTCCGGAAGATTGTTTGTAATAACTTTATAGCCCTGTAAGATCGCGACTACTCAAGCTATCATAATCTGATTTACGTGGGTATCCTCTTTTGATCTTCTACATCAGCAGCCATTTAAATTAATTTATTGCATTTATATATAACCAAACAACTCGATATTATGACATCCTGGACATTACACAAATTGTTAAGCGGTCAAAGTTTGAGATTTTGAGAATCGAAAAATCACTCAAGGGGGGAGGAAAAGGAAATCGAGGTTTGCAATGAAAAATTTTTGATGCCGAATGTATTAAAATTGCATGAAACGTCGAGATCTAGTGTCATCTTTGTTCATTTTTGTCAAAAATCAACACTCTGGGACTTCATCAAATTTTAACGTCTGCAACACTAATAAATGAAGTTCGAATGAGCTAATATTTTGCATAGCGTATATTATGGTGCAAATCAACATTTCGCAACAAGTTCCTAATGAAAAATCGAGAAAAGATCTCGACGTTTTATGCAATTTTAAGACATTTGGCATTACCCCGATTCCCTTTAATCCCCACTTGGATTATTTTTCGATTTTAAAAAAACTCAAACTTTGACCGCTTTGCGTCACTCTCCCTCAAGTCCGATTGAGCTGATGTTTGGCATAGGGTGTTTTTTCGAGGTGGTGAACATTTTTTATGGAGTAACGTTTTGAAATAAGAGATGACAATTTTCATTGGCACCCTAGTGACCTCCTTATATAGAAATCAAAGACCTATGTCCTATGTCAAAACGGATAAAGCTGAAAAAATTAAAAAATCTAGAGATTTTAAAAAGGGGCAATATCCAGCAACAATTGCAAGGATAAAAATTCCGGGCAGGAGAGTGCGTTGTTAACCATAGAAAAGTTGAGGCAAATTCGCAAAGTTTCGGTATTTGATTGACTGTCAAATGCGAATAGAAAGTCAATAGCGGAGTAGGAAGTCGATGGAACCATTCACATTTACGTGTCAGGCGGGCATTCCGGTATTCCTAGTAATATTGATAATGCTTTTTGCATTGTAGATTAGATAGTGAGCTCTCAAAAAAATAGAGCCATTGTGTCTCTCGTTTTGTGTTCATTCCGGATTTTGGAATATCAGGACGGGGATCAAACATTATCTGGCAGCACTGGTGACACTGCAAGTAAGAGCAGAGCAAGCCGTGTAAAACACTATAATAAAAACATAAATGGCAAATTTCCAATATTGTACAACATCCCATAGTGTTTACTTTTGACTCAACAAATATTAACATTGCATACAAGCAAACCTCCCAACATCGTGTGGTCATTCCGCTATCATCGACACAATCGTTCGTCATAATATTGCGCAAGAGAGAATGAAAAGAAGAAAAAAACGCAAACGTGTGTGGTGCACATTTTGCACACAATTACATATGCAGCCGCCATCAAATCCGCTGTATGGTCGTGTATCGCAGGCAGCTAACAGGAAACGATATCCAGAGGGCTAGTAGATAAATGTGGCGGAAAAATTCCTGAACGGACGACACCACTCGATGGTACAATACCCAGACCTTCAAGGTAAACAAACGCCCCCGCTGTGCGCGTATGGCACACGCATCCCTCGCCGTTTCTTCGGCGAGCAACACCGAGTGTGTGCTGCTGTCAAGCCGGCAGCGATGATTAGCCGAAAAATCAAAACAAAATTATTTTTGCCATATTGCCTCTTCCACGCGCTTGTTCTGAATCGCAGTAGGCAGCGCACATCACACGCATTCATCCTTGCGGCTGAGAGCGCGTGTGAGTGCGATGAACGCGCTCTGCCATGATTGTGCTGGCGCCGGACTATTGCATGGATGTGTATGTGTGTGTTTGGTGTAACACGCTGCCGATGACACAAGTGAACACCGAAGGTGGAATAGAGTTAACCCCACTGATGAGATTAAAAAAGCAAATGTTTTGATGTAAAACAAATAAACAAGTGACATTGCATGAATCATAATCTATTATAATCATTACAAAACAGTCATACATCCTCCATTCTTTAAATCGTAGTTGATCGACCCTATTTGTGGTGAACAGCAGACGACAGCACTCGCCCAGAATATACAATCAAGAGGCAAACGAACAAAAAGAAGGCAAGACTTACATTTCAGGAAGGAAATCTTAGTTGCCGCCGCCGCTGCTGCTACTTCGAGAACCCTTTCTTGCTCTCTCTGTCACACAAACACTGTCGCACGCTGTCGCGCTCCCTGTCCCTCTCCTGGTATGTATGTATATTATATTTCACTGGACTTCTCTTATTCAAAGGGCTGATTCAGGAGCGCAAAATTTCCACCAACTTTGGTCACTTCACTGCCTCGCACCGACGAACCGGACCGGAACGCACCCAAAATTGCACAATTCTAACCGCACGGCACGCGAATTCATAAATTGAAGCCAATTTGTAATCTTCGCTTTTTTTCGCACAAACCGCCTCACAAAAAGCGACGGACTCACAAGAAGACACGAACAACTTCTAAGCGGACGAGTTAAACGTGAACAAGTGAGAGTGTGGGTTCTTTTCGGCCGACTCTTGACTCCCTCTATGTGTTGCGTGTGGCGGCGGCAGCGGGAAAGAGAGCGCGACAGCCAAATGAACTTGACTCCTGGCTGTGTGTCGCGCACTTGAAACAATGTGACTTTTTTTCTCGGAATCATGCAGTCACCAGGAGCGAGATGGAGCTAGGGGGGTCCACTGGTCGGAGCGTGATAGCGTCCAAATGAACCCCCATTGGTGGGAGACCTACGCGAGAGAGCGCACTGTTCCGTCTTGGGGATCAATGGTTATGTAGTGATAAGGTAGCAATATACATTTTTTCAAATTTTCTGGAATTTGGCAAAATTATTCAATCCGATTAGTTATTCTGGATCTTTCAATATAATATCCGTTTTAATGCTTCGAAAAATGTCATAGACTGTAGAATGAAACTCCTGAACATGTAATAAAATAATGAAAGATTTCGAACGCATGAAATTCGACCATTTCCTAATAGATTACAAACATGTTTGCATCATTCGATTGGATTTACTATAGAGGATGGTGGCCCTGACCAACACGGAAAATTGCTAAATTGCATCGCAAAAAAATCTTGATTTTTTGCGACTTCCGCATTGAAATGTGTAGTAAAACTCTTTAACACTCCTATACTCGCGCATTGGTCTGTCAGACCGAGAAATCAATAATTCGTTCATTTCTCAGAAAATATCAACACTACGACTTTGCGATTCTCTTTACCTTCGTTATTCGTCATTCGTCATCGTTTAGCGTATCGCATGTATTGGTACAAAGGGGACGTGTGCCACTTTTTTTAACACTTTCGGTCTGGCACACCGACGCGAGTATAGGAGTAACTTTTTTGGACAAGTGACTTTTTTCATATTCTAGAATATTGTTGAATGAAATGGATAAACTAATGTTAGTAGCGTGGAATATATATTGCATATTATGCATAAGATCATTACCGGACTATTCTTGTTTGATTTCAGTCCCTTTTGTAACTGGATTGAGCGGATCCAAATATTAAAGGATGATTTAGACGATGCCAGTCAGCGCTCTAGTTGAAGTATCCAGTGAAACAGACACTCTGTTCAAGTTAGAGGCCAATTACTTGTTCGATACTGGTAAAAGTAACTTGAACAGAGTGTCTGTTCTCTGTTCACTGGATACTTCAACTAGAGCGCTGACTGGCATCGTCTAAATCAGCCTTAACTATTCGTCGATATATTCGTTGTTAGATTCATACGTTCAAAAGCAAAATATAAATGTTTGACTTTCGTAAATATAATGGTCATACATATACACACTTGTGATAAATATTTCACTTGTGGAATAATTGTAAACAGTAAACTATAAACTAATCGGTGGCTTATGGCAATTTTTGAAAGTTACAGTTTCGGGGATATTTTTTTATAATGGACATTATCGACAAGAAAACAAAAAAAAGAAAAGGAAGTTCCTAGAAATCCTTTTATATCATCTTTTTAGGCTCCATCTAAAAAAAGGCATTAATTTCTAGTTTACCAAAAATACAGAGACAAAGAATATTAGAAATATGCAAACTTTATATTCCAGAATCTTTTTCATCTGGTAATTATCTAGAAGGTCGTTATACATTCTTCTCTTCGATAAAATACCCGAAAAATACGCAACAACTGTATGAAATGTAAAAAAAAATGTTTGTTTCGAGCATGTAGTTCTGCTATGTTCTGATTCTTACTCCAATGAAACCACAATCGATTAATACGTTTTTATGTTGTTTTATATCTCTTCATACTTCCATGAATTATATTCAGTTGCTTACTTTTAATTAATAACAGTGAAAAATTTGAATTTCGTTATTTGTGTTGGAGTATCAAAAATTACTCTGTTTTGAGGAGGCTGAATTAGATGACCATTAATACATAATAAAGATGAAGAAAACAGTTTTTTTTGGAGTTTTTCAATTCAATCATACCCTCTTCCTCAAATAAATGCCAATAAAGCCTGGAAAATACACAATGGCAACATTACAGAGAAGTTCAATTTTCGGTCTGTGACACCGTGCGCGAGTATACGTGTTATGATTTTGCACGCGAGTACAAGAGGGTTAAAAATTAGTGATGAAGCAAGCTTCGAGGCCGGATAGCCGGATATTCGGCTCTTTATTTGCAAATACGAAACTGGGAAAATTCATGTTTTCATGAAGCAAATAAAGGATTAAATTTTAGGGAGTAATGAACACATTTTTACATCAAAATAATGATTAAATTTTCCGTATAGAAGCGTAATTGATTGGTTAGAAAATATATAATAAAAGTCATAGCGTTTATGAGCTAGTGTTATGCGTTAATATTAATTTAATTTTGGAAAAAATATGAGAAATTAATGATTTTTTTTTGTGATATCCGGTATCCGGTCGGATAGTAGTTCACTATCCGGTATCCGGCCGGATAGGCCGGATACCCAATAGTTACCGGATATCCGTTTCAAGTCGATTGAAAATGTTTTCTACTAGTCGGTGGGATTCACGAAATAACAAAAGTCAAAGACATTCCCAACTTGCACTTTGGTCACGCGTATTCTAGAGCTTGCTACTCAAAATACATTCAATACGTTTTATTTGGTATAGAAAGCTCAACAAAGTACTAATAAGAATGACACGAATAATACTACGTTGAGACGGCGAAGTTCCTCTAGAAACGTTAGTGCCATTTAAGAAGAACAAGAAAGTTTACCCAAATGGAGAAGGAAAAAATTTGAAAAATTAGATTATGAGTTTTGTCAAATCTCCTGAAAATAAATAAGATTATTTCGATGAAACTATTGAAAATACGAAGTAAAATGGAAAATTGTAATGACGAAATTCAAAAATGATGCGGGATATTTCACTGATTCATTTATAGAAAAAAGTGTAGTATTCGTTTATATAAATTGTGTCACTTTCTTTTCTCTCTGTATTGCTCAAGGCTAATAAACCATTTGCAGCGACCTTATAATAACAGACGGGGTTAGTTTATCCATGTTTAGAGATACGGCCCGATCGAGGCAAAATTAAAAAAAATCTCACGATCCTTGTTTGCGGATTTTAGTGAAGATTTTTCACAAATGTGATTTACTGTCCAGTAATATTTCATTTCGTTTCATTCTTGTGATGCGATGTAATGCCGATCTCAATAAGTCCTCGCATGATAATCCTTCCTGCCATCCTCCTAGTATTGATATAATTTTTCGCTGTACAATTGGCCATGCTGCCGCAGCCCGGAAGACACTCGCTTGAGATGTTCGTCACCCCGTTATATACAGAAATCATTCGCCAATTGGACTATCTTCAACTGGACTTATCTATAATAGGGCGTACGTTAACTGGGCTGCAAAGCAGTTATGTATCAATAATAGATGTCATCTTCAATTTGAAGTATTGCTTTTAGAAGAGAACTTGAATGTTCGAAAATATTCATATCAAAGCTAGTCCATAATATATTTCAGGAGGCCGGGACACTTAATTACAATCCAAGAGGGTAATGAAGGTGAAAAAGTTGGAAATCATCATTGTGAAAGGAGTTTGAAAGTATTTCCTTGGTTGATGCAAACTCAAATTTTCTTTAGCTATAAATTTCCTAGTACTTTTACCCAAAGTCGTTATATAATATTTTATTTTCAAAGCGAGAACAACTTGAGAATCCATTTTCACTTCACTCCAATGAATACGAAGTTTGATTCCGCAAACGCCGGATCCAATTGAACCAACAACGAAGGCATTGTATAACATATAAGAAATATTTTTTTCAAACTTTCCCTCAAATATTTTCAAAAATTTCCAAAATTTTTTCACCATAACATCGATCTACAAGCAGAGTCGAATACAACATGATAAAGACGGTTCAAATCGGACGATTTATTTCCTCAAATTTTTGGTGATCCATTTTTATTTATATAGATAGAAGATAAAGTGCGTTATTTCATCAGCCATAATAGCATGATGATTATGATAGCAGGAAAAAGGTCACCATATAACCAAATTGTCAGCATAGTGACACATTTGACATTTGACATTTCTAAAAACTCAGTTTTCGTTCTAGTAACATTATTTAAAGTATGTATAGAATATGGAGTAAACCGTGCCCTATGAAAATCATCCGAACGATCCCGGAGAAGGTTTGGTTCGGTCTGGTTTGGATGGTTTGGAAGGTTAGACGGCCGCGAATGAAAAAAACGATCTTCGAACATATAATTCATTTTCTTGAATTTATTCTTCTGTTTTTATCAATATACAAAAATATGAAATACTAGCTGTACCCTGCCACGCTTTGCAGTGGCACATTGTGGTTCCATGGTTGAGTTTAACTTTTCAATTTTTCATGTCATAACAACAATCCTAGAAGTGTAGGTATATCTTCTTCCATATCTATAAGAAAGGATTTTTGCCTGTCTGATTCTTATGGACTCGGAAACTGCTGAACCGATCGACATGGAACTTGGTATGTAGGGGTTTGGGGAAGGTTCTTATGATAGTTCGAGACCCCTTCTCCCTCTCTAAGGGGGGGCTGCCATACAAATGAAACATAAATTTTCGCATTTTGTATCAGTTTGCATCAAGCAAACTTAACCAAATTTGGCATGTGGACGTTTTAGGGTACAATAAATGTTTCTATGGTGGTTAGACATACCTCCCCCTCACTGAGAGGGGCTACCATAAAAATGAAAGGCAATTTTGTGCATAACTCGAGAATTAATCAATCAAAGAAACCAAATTTGGCATATGCAGGAGAGGGGGTCACATAAAAATAATGCACATATTTTAACCAAACATGACAATTGAAAGTTTTCGGAAAATCTGAAGGAAAATGGGAAAATTTGAAAAATTCAATTCGCTTGTGTTCTACAATTAAATATTGACAAGCGTTGTTAGTCCATTTGATGTTGCGGTAGCGAAAATGACCTTCGTTCGAAAGTGAAAATGGATTTTAATATGATAAAACGCACTCCTACATCGTCTTCTATCTATATAACTAAAAATGGATCGCCGAAAGTGTTGATGAGAGCAAAACTCGAGAAAGGAATTGTCCGATTTAGGGCTGTCTTCATTCTATCATATTTTCTGTATCAAACATTTATTCCATGCAACGGAGAAACATATTATTCGCAAGTGGATGGAAAATCTTGCACGAGAATTGTGTCTGAAAATAATCTGATATTATAATGTCGAGTTTTGGTAACAATACTGAAATTTTATAGTGAAAAATAATTTTAAAGGGTAGATTAGAAGATCAATCAATGAACAGTTTTGCGATTGGACCCATGAACGTGTGCTTAGTAAGAAAACGTGGATGTGATAACGAAAAGTAAATTTTGGGCGGGACGAAGTTTGCCGGGTCAGCTAGTATTGTATAGATAAGGAAAATATGTAAATTTTGAATCATTTTAGAACACAATTACTGTTTACAATTTACTAAAACACTTGCAAAAAAATGTGTTTCAATCACATAGAACCCATATTTAATGCTCAATCGGAACACATATCAGTTCTGATTTTCAACGCTGGAATCCTCCATTTGCTGTGGTTTCAGTTTCAGTCCATTTGGTTGAAAGAAAAATGGGCACATTAGATTCCACATTTGTACAGATATTTTTGATGAAATGTACAGAGAAATGACCTATATTTACTATTATCAGTTTTGATTACACTATTCAAGACAATGAATTTCATTTGAAATAAAAATAGAAAGTGGGTTATATCCTTGGTATAACCGCAGGGAGGATGTACGATTTATGTCGGCTTAGCAATCAATAAGTAGCCAGCATGTAACTCTTAGACATTTCATCTTTCGAACTACTTTGTTTAGCCGGAAAATAATTATTAACGTGTGAGCGTGATCATCGTTATCTCACATTGCAATAACAACTAAATCGATTCCCGAGCGGGCGCCAACGTATTTGTGTGATTTAAACAACTAGTTTTCAAAGTTATTTTAAAGCATTTGAAATAATTTTTTGATAAGTAGCAATCATATAATTCTTGGACATTTTATCTTTTGTATGAAATGATTATCATACCGTTCCGGTGATCCGGAGGACATTCGTATACAAATAATTTTATTATACTGCTTTCATCAATGTGATTTTTTCGATACACCTTATCAACCATTTCGTATTCTTCATTATCAAATACATAGTCAATGGCACCCATCGGTGTCGAATTATCATCGAAACCTTGATTGCTCCGCTAAATGCTCCGTTCGGTTTCTGCTGCAGAAACGGAATGGAATTGGGAGAGAAAAGCGTATTGTATAGGCGTATGAGAGTGACCCTCCTCGTCTCACATTGTAATAACAATTAACACTTTCGTCGCCCCGTTACCCAGATATGGGTGTCACTTTCCTGGTTCAAATTGAATAGGATTTTGAAAGGAATTTGGTAGAATAGGCACCTAAGTGTAACTACAGCATATGTAGAAAAATAATGAAATGATAATCATATAATTATAATGTTTATACTATACTCTTTATTAAGTTATGCTACGGATGGTTTGTACTGCAGTTTTTCTTTGCGAAACCCATATAACATGACTTTGGCATGTATTATTGTTGTCAATTCGTCTTCAAATAAAAAGAAATATTACTAGGTCACGTAAAAGTTGACTACAAACTAAGTTTGATTTTCGTTTAATCCCTTATCTTCAAGTTGGGGTCCACGAGAAACTCAAAAAACGTCGCATTGGGCGACGAACGTGTTAAATGGATTTCAGAGTGGGCGCCAGCTTATGTACGGTTCTGTGTGATTTCAATAGCCTTTTTCCAAAGTATCTAATTAAATTTTCGGGTCAATAATCATATAACTCTTGGGTATTTCGATTTCTGAATTCGCGTTGACGGCGGAATGGTGTCGACATCTGGATACGAAATTAGTTTGTATGACGCCAACTATTCTCTATCAGATTAGTCGGCCCTAAGGCAGTTTTGAATTGCAAAAATTTGTATGAAAATTCTTGGCGTTATTTACCTACTAGAAGTACGTTGTTCTGACCCTAATTTAAACTATTTTCTATGAACCTTCAGATATTCTCACCAAAATTTACCATTATAATATAAAATTACCTTTAGACATTATTTTTGTAGGGGGGTCTTCGTAGCCTAATTGGTTGCGTGTCCGCTACTAAGCGAACGATCATGAGCTCATAACTCAGGACCCCTCAACTGACCATCTTAGTGTGTTATTCTAGCTACTATGAACATTCGATCAATAGCAATATTCTTACGCCGAAAAAAGGCGACATGTGTTGTGCATCGATAGAATAGGAATTCTCTTGCGCCTAAACGGCTACTGTGTTATAGATAAAACAAATGTTTATCGATAGATAGCGATACTCTTACGCCTCAATATGGTAACAGCAGAGAAGAGAAGTGGAAAATGAGAGAAAACAGTGGCAACGATTTGTGGCAAGAAAATGTAAACAGTGAAAAAATTGACAGATAGTTTACGCTCTAAAAATTGTACATAATGTTAAGATGTCTCTAAAAGGGTGGGAGACATCATATATAAGGTGGGAGGTTCGTATATAATGATATTAATGTTAGCATCATCATGATAAACACGGAGAATGGGATAGAAATTACGAACTGAAATTGAATGAAATATACATATAGACGCTAAAACGCTGTGGATAAATATTATAATGCATTTTTATCGGTTTATGTATAATGCATTATCAAAATAAATCCATATGTATTGTAATTATAACTTGCTGTGCTATTCATAACAACATTTATGATCGTATTCCACCAATGATGACAAATGTGTAATTTTCGAATGAAGCTTCGCCATAGAAACTGAACATTGAATAAAAAAAAATTAAAATGTGGTAAGAGCATCAGTTGAAATATTTTAAAGCATTCTCATCGGAATCAATTGAATGATACAATAATTATACGACTAAATAATGTAGGTACGCTTAAAAAAACAACATAAAAATATGATTTCTGAATATTTTTTTTTTAGTTTTGAACACACC
Organism: Toxorhynchites rutilus septentrionalis; assembly: GCF_029784135.1. Taxonomy (NCBI): domain Eukaryota; kingdom Metazoa; phylum Arthropoda; class Insecta; order Diptera; family Culicidae; genus Toxorhynchites; species Toxorhynchites rutilus. The sequence goes on along the minus strand of NC_073744.1, from coordinate 190,759,025 downwards.
CCATAAAAAGCTATTTTTATTTTTTATAATACCCTCTGTTGGTATTGTATTTAGAATTTACAAGGTAATAAAACGTTAACGTCAATTAGTTTCTAGTAATCAGTTTTTTAGTTGCAGGGAAAATTAACACCAAACTATATTTTTTTTAGTATTATATATAGATTCCATGCCAAACCGACATAGTGGTTCTCAGATTTTCGTGTAAATTGGTAGTTTTGTTTCTTTTCGTTAAATATTAGATCCCATTCCATTTCAGGGTGGTTCAAAAAATCTACTTTTCTCCTATTTTCCAAAAATATTTTTTCTTAGATTCATATCTTTTGTACTACTAAACCGATTCAGATGATCGACATATCAAATTGGCCAGTTAGCCAGTTTTTTTTAAATACTATACTTGCAAAAAAAAATTTGTTTTCTTGATTATTGATCGTAATTGTTCTTTATAGTTTTCATTGAAGGGCGTTATGTTTTTTATATTTTTTCTCGAAAGCTGAGGATTTTTTAGATAACATATCCAAAAATATGTTCTTCGTTTTTAAATTATGATTTTTCAAAATTAACCGATGGTTCAAAAAATCATTTTTCTCCTTTTTTTTCCAAAAATGACGTTTTTTAAAACTTCATAACCTTTATCCACTGAATCGATTCATATAATCGACATAGTTAATTTAAGTCAATAATTTCACACGTGCAAAAAATTTTTTTTTATTTATGAAAAACAGACACAATTATTAATCACGAAAACAAAAATAGTTTTGACGCAAATGCAATATTTTTCCAAAATTTATTTTTCGTTTTATTATTTCTCGAACAACTCTGAATTCTTGGCTTTAATTTGATATATCGATCATCTGAATCGCTCTAGCAGTTCAAATGTTATGAATTTTTGAAAATAGGAAAAAGGGGAAGAAATTAATATTCCGAACTATCGGTTAACTCTAAAAAATTATAACTCAAAAAAACAAAAAGAATATATCTAATTTTGAGTAAAAAATATAAATGTGTAAAAAAATCCTCAGTTTTCAAGAAAAAATATAGAAAAATATAGCGCCATTGGTCCCGAAACCATGTAAACTATAAAAACAGATACAATCAAGAATTACGAAAACAAAATTCGAATTTCTTGGAAGTTTGATATTTTTACAAAAAGACTAGCTAATTTACTTCACTTTGATGTATCGATCATCTTTATCGGCTTAGTGGTTCAAAAGTTATGAGTTTTTGATAAAAGTCATTTTGGGAAAAAGTGAAAAAATCGAATCACCCAAAAAAATAATAATACAGGTTCAATGTTTTACCATAACGAAAACAAGCTACCAATTTTCGAAAAATCTGAAAACCAATATACCAGTTTGTCATGGAATGGCTGAAGTAATACTGCAATAGTTCACAAATTTCAAAGTTCGCGTTTTTCTTGTTGTTTTTCATGTCTTTCAGTGCGGCCATAATAATAATTAGAATTACTACATTTGGATTGATGCTAGAAAATATCATTAACTTCCTTGAATAGTGGATGTGATATAATTCACTTTATATATGTATATATATATATATATATATATATATATATATATATATATATATATATATATATTAATAAATGTTTTCAAACGAATACATTTGTCAAACAAACTGCAAAACTAAATACTTTTATACTGTGCCTTCATTTTTTGAGTTTAACGTTCAAAGACCCTTTGATAAAAATGGCATTGGAACAACATAGTAAAACTGACATACAATTATGACAGATGATTGCTTTTTGATTGGCGCGTGCTCCAACTGGTGAACCGCCAATTTGAAAGGCACTCCAACTAACAAAACGCCAATAAGCAAATGGTACTGTAAAACTGTGAAAAATATATAAAAAATATACAATCTAAGACTCTTTTTGTCGTTTATGAGTTTGTTTTTTTTAAGTTACTGCTTAGTATGTTTGCGGATAACGAAAAGATATGATATGTTGGTTTGCACATGCCACTAGGGCCTCTTGCTGATTAAGTAAGTAAGATTTCTTACAAAACCTTATAACTTTACAACCATTGAGTCGATTTCAAAAATCGTCATATCAAATGAAATCTTATTCTTTTATGAATCAACTTTAATCTGTCATTCACACAAACTCAAAAATTAAATACTACAAAAGAACTTTAATTATAACGCTCAGAGAATTTGCGACTTAATTTTCCACAATTCGCTCTTTCACACCAAATTTTTATCTTGTCGCAATTTTAAACCTCTCAAATTGAATTGTTAAAATGATAGGCCAAAGAACGAAAAGCAGGAGAAATTAACAAATAATGGAGGGTAAATAATAAAGCAATATGAATCATGGACTTTTAAAAACCATCTCAGAAAAATATTGAAAAAAACATTCCTTTTTTAATTTCTCTTTCAAATTTTGATAAAATTGCACTGAATAGTTAAATAAGAGCAATATTAATATTTGAATAAACTTATGTAATTATAAACATGTTTATATAAACCTCCCATCTTCTCATTCTTCATTAAAGACCTTGCGTCAAGACAGCTAGAAATCCATACACTCTCAAATCAAGTGTGCCTGAAAAAATTATATTCTTCACGTAAACAAGCGATGAAAATGTGGACACTTTTTAGTCAGTGAATTGTATGGAGTTCCACTGCTGTGGTAACAGTGTAATATACAACAAAAGTTATCTTAAGATAAAAAAATGTACACGAGTGAATTCGGTTCTGTTACTGCTAAATGAGCATAATAAAATAAACTGTTGGGATAAAAAAATAATAATAATTTTTGTTATTTTTTATTTGTTATTTTTGTACTTGCAAGCACAAGTGATTTTTATTTACATAGAGTACTAATTTGAGAGTGACCCTCCTCGTCTCACATTGTAATAACAATTAACACTTTCGTCGCCCGAGAAAAATAATTTTCATTCAAAATTTTTATTTTAAAATACGTTCATTTCTTCTGGAAACCCAAATTGACATACCTACTCCCCCATTTCGTAATACGAAGCTCTATGCCGTCAACGCGGATGGAGTGATTATCATACCACTCCGTTCAGCCGACAAACAGGTATTAACGTTCAAAACCTTGCACTTCAGGCTCTTTCGCTTTCGAAACTTTGAACACCCCGGTACAGAAATAAAAGACGTAGTCAAAAATAACGAAAATCATAGTTCGCCGGTGGAATAGATTGAGTTTAGCTTTGTTCTTTTCAATTTCATTTTGAATAGGACGATGCTAGGCGTACTATATGGAGGACCCTTACATGATTTTTCCAAATCGTGTATTCAAATGTCACCCAGCCCTATCGGGAAAGCCGTCCGTCACAATCAGCTGACGTACAAACACACATCATTCGTTCCGTGTTTTTGTTGTTTGCCTTCTTTGCATGCTAACTCATTATTCAATGAACCGACCTTCATTTTCTACAACCTCAGTCTACAGCAATATTTTGAACCGTGAACAAATCGTATCCGCATCTGGTGGTGCCGTGTCCACCTAATCAAACCAATTTTGTTTTATTGATACTCGTCAACGCAGCTCGCGGATTGTTTCTGACTCTGTGCTCTGTATTCGTGTGGCAGTGCCTTGTGTACATTGAATCCTCAGTTGCGTATTATTTTCGCTGTTCGACTTTTGGTGATATTACAGTGTTGTGAATAGTACCAATTAATCGAGATGAATTCAATTTGGGTGCAAATATGAATGCAATCACGATAAGTCGTGAGGTTGACTCAAGACTGCGCACGGTTTCCTGCTGATGGTTGGCTGTATTTTGCGCAGAAATCCGCGCTCCAGCGAGCAAGTGATTACCTAAGAGGTAAGACAAGATTTTTTCTGGAAAATAATTCATACCGCCGATAAGAAAGCGATTAGAATAAGCATGAGAAGGAAAATTTCCGAATCCTAATCGCCTCTGTCAAAATTATAGAGATCTATGCTACGATGGCAAACATGCTGCTATTTATGTAATCATGTCCCTCGGCAGCGGAATGTGATCGACTAGACGAGTGGAAGAAGCCACTGATTCTATTTGTAACTTCTAATCTAAACATCTGCGCTTCTTCCCCTCACTGAATCATTCGCGATTTTCGTCGCAGATAAGCATCGTGTCCAAAGGGTACCGCCTGACTTTGTTATTTCTGCCGATGTCACGTTTCGAAGTTATGCATTCTCGCGTTTGTTCATTCACTGCAATGTGTTTATAACTGCTGTATACGATATGTTTTTCATTCGGGCGGAGAAGATGCATACTAGCCACTATATTGCATTGCTCAACTGTACGAGTTCTGTTCTATTTTTAGATTAATGTAATAGTTTGTTACCTGGCTTTTCGATGTGATGGAAGGCCATTTTAAATAAATTCAATGTATGTATTTATATCCTCGTCTACGTAAAGGTTTCATTATACCGAGTGAGGTATTTTGATTAACTTTGAAGCATGTTTCTGTGAAATATAAATTATCATATTAATAACGATAGCGATATCATTCTCGGTTCGTATGCATAGAGCAAAGAACACAACGCTTAAATGTAAAAGGTCCCGAAAAAAACCTTTTAACTGACAGAATTAGTTATGCAAATTATTTTCTTTCAAAAGGTAACTGGAATTCAACAATTTGAAAAATGTTTAGAAGTATCGTCAAAAATCCTTTTGTTGGGTACGTAAGCACAACTGAAGGCATGAAGATTGAACAAGAAAAATGTCAAAAGTGTTGAAAATCATTATAATACAGACAAAAAAAAAGAAAAGAAAAATGTCATCATTTATTTGTTCTTAGTAAAAATTATCAAATACAAATTTCTGCATAACTCATGAACTAATCAAGCAAATGCAACCAAATTTGGTATTGTGAGGTTTTATGGGTCAATAAATATGTTTAAGGTGGCATTAAGCGAAAATCGATCAGACAAACGGAACCAAATTTGGCACGTGAATGTTTTAGAGGGAAGGGGGGGGGTCTGGTGGGTGTGTCTGTTCGTTGCATAGCTCGAGGACTAATCAATTCTTTGATTTAAAAAAAATTAAGAAAAGTTATTTGTATCGCTCTTCTGTTTGTTCCAACTTTTATTTATGTAGTATTGATTACACCTCTTCCTACCAATATATCTTAGAGTTTGAAAATATGTGGAGTAGTTGGCTGCAGAAAAAGCTATGACAACTGTATGAAATGTTAACAGTAACTGTTTAATCATTTATATTTTGGGCTTAACTGATAACTTAACTGATCAACCCAAAATACTACTCTTTCAATATCGCTTTTCGGGAACATTCGAGAGAACCTATGACAAATACATATCTGCTTTTCCAATGGCATAAACTAAAACACTATTGATTCCATCCTACATTAGGATTGACCCCTGAATAATCCTACTAAAATTAGAAACATTTCTCCGGTGACTTCAAAGGACTGTATAGCAAAAAAAAAATGAGTGGGTTATATCTATGATATAACCGCAAGGTTGACGTGGAACTACCTTAGCTTAGCAATCATTCGTTTGTATTGATTAAATTCTTGATTGAATGAAATAGTTTCCAAATTCAATTGAGTTCAATATATTTGCTCTGTGAGTGAAAAAAATGAACAAATGCCGTGTAAAGTCAATTCATTTATTGTGATTGATTGTTCTTTGTTACAAGTAAATTTAATGACGGACCTTCTACGTTTGGTATGATGAGTAGAACAAAATATATGTACGAAAGAATTATCAAACGTTTGATGAACCAGCCTAAGGCTGAAAATCTTTCCAATAAAGACAAATAAAAACAAAATTATCAAACGATTATTTTATTTTACATTTTCCTCTGAAGTATACATCCCAAAAGTGTACATACTTCTCGAATCTCGAATTTGCTTGAAACTGGGAAGTTCATTCGCTTCTAGTGGCTGCACGATTTTCCCAGGTTCCTAAGTTTAGAAGATCATGTTAGGACAGACATATTCCACTCTGCACAAAGGCAAGCGAGAACAAAAGTACTCGCAGTTTGCATTTATTTGCAGAGCCGATTGCCCCAGAAACCTCGGTTTTGAAGTCTGTGTTAGGGAAACACATTTCAATCGGAACAAAAATACCCCCGATTTGTATGAATTCGCAATGCCGATTTCCCCACGCTCCATGGATTGAAGTCTGTGTTAGGGAAACACATTCCAGTCGGAACAAAAATACCCCCGACTTGCATGAATTTGAAATACCGATTTCTCCAGGTGTGTTCTTTTTCTTCTTTTTGGCTTTAAGAGGGTTTAAACTTTTCAGTTTACTCGCCTTTCGTGTGTTTGCAATGCCGATTTCGCTGCTTGGTTTTAAAGTCTGTGTTAGGGAACATTTTTCGATGAGAACAAAAGTCCCCCTACTTTCATGTATTTGCAATGCCGATTTCCCCAAGGCTGCTTGGTTTTGATGGCTGTGTTAGGGAAACCGTAAATCGGGCCAATCAAAACGATGCAGTTAGGGCGTTTAGATAACGCCTAATATTTTACAGTTTTTCAATTGTTTATCTAATGAAATACAACATTTTGTTAGTTGCGATAGATGCGTAGAAATATTCCCTATCAAGTGATGCAAACATCTCTCCTATCCAGTACGAAATGTTCGAGCTATAAGCATTCGAAATCTTTCATTTTTTCCTGCATGTTCTGTGTTTAGGTTTTCATTTTACCCTCCATATATTCCGGTTAGACGTAGTCCCACGTCAAAACGTGTCGAAAGCATTCAAATGAAGAAACAACCGATGGATTATGTATATTTCTTTACTGAACTTTGACTACGAGATATTAGTTCAGATATTGAAGCGAACATAAGAACAAAGAAAACAATATTTTGAATGCCTAAAATGCCCCAATTTGGAGAAAAATATTAATTCCATAAAACGTAGATTTTTTTATCCCATTCATTTATTTATTAGGCTCATTAGCATTTTAGCTGTAACAGAGCCGGGTTTTAATCGTGTACATGTACATATGTTTTTATGTTTCTATAAATTGCAAATTACACAGTAGTTAGTAGTAGCCATTTAGGCGTTAAGTTTTCTGTTCCATTACATTATGGTAAATTACACAGTAGTAGCCATTTAGGCACAAGGGTATTCTTTCTGTTCTTCCATTGTTCAGCAGACCGGACAGCGGAGACAGTTGATATTGATCATTGTTGGGTTATTTATAGAACAGCAGCCCGATGTTTCTTGCAGAGCAGAGCAGTTGTATGGATGAATCGATCTTTGTTCCACCGTGGATCGATTTCCATCGGTGATGATGGTTGCGTGGACGTAGTTATTCTATAACAGCACAAAGATGGTCAATTGAGGGCCCTGAGTTTGAGCTCACGATCGATCGCTTGATAAGCGAACGCGTAACCAAGTGGCTACGAAGACCCCCTAAAACGTAGATTTGTCAAGTGTAATTTTAAATATAAAGCAGGAAAAGTTATCTTGTTGCTTGTGATTTCTTCTTGAATGGCGTTAACGTTCCCTGTGGAACTTTTGCCGTCTCAACGTATTTACTAACTAGCGTCATTTGCTAATACTAAGTTGAGATTTCTTAAGCCAAATAACACGCCTTGAATGTATTCCGAGGGGCAAGCTCTTGAATACGCGTGACCACAGTGCAAGTCGAAGGGAATTTCTTCGACGAAAAATCCCCCGACCAGAACGGTAATCGAACCCGAACACCCGGCATGATAATGAGAAACGCTAACCACTCGGCCACGGGTACACTTGTGATTTAGACAATGCCATTGATCGTATTGATAGGAGTTCCGTCTTGGTTGTGGTGTTTTTGAGCAGGTATTATAGAGATTTGGTTAGCACTCGTTTCACTAAGTCCTTCCAAAATTATTTGGAAAATCCTCTAAATATTATGGTATTTTTACAAGTTATCAATATCCCACATGTATCCGCAGATAAAAATGTATCAGCAGTTCGCCATGTCAAATTTACTCTAACGTAGACCTGGACCTAGAACACAAAGTTCAGTTTATGCTCAAATATGACGTAGCTTAGAAGTTGAAAACAATGATTCCCCATTACCAATGGAAGCTTGATCGTTCACCGTTTATGTGATTTTCATTCAGAATTAGAGATGGGCAAAACGGTTCACTTTAATGAACTGTTCAGTGACCAACCGTTCACTTAAGTGAACTAGTTCTTTTGAACAGTTCACTCACTCTTTCGTACATTAGAGGGATATGCCAAAGCAAGTATAAAATAGTGTGAGATGTTATGTAGGACTGTTCATTCATAAAATGCTTTTTGTTAGCAAATAATTATATGTCCGAATTTTGATAAAAATATCTTAGCAGAATAGAAAATCAAACAATGATTTTTAAAATTTTGATTTAGTTTGAGCCGTGATTCATTCTTTTCAGCACAAATTAGCGTTGCGCTGCTTTTCTTACGATGTTTTTCAATAACTGCTATAGAAAAACTGTACCAAAACGCGAACGACTTTCTCGAAGTTATCGAGCACAATATGATATAATATAAAAACAATTCATATTCATTTGATAAATAATCGAACAATCCAAGAAACAAGAACCATCATAAGAACCGCCGTATCCTGGAATATTGCGTTTTATAATGAATACGACAGTACCGACATCTTATTTTTGTTATTTCATGGGGATATCGTTTGTTTCCATTCGTTAATTTGAGGACTATTTGCCTTGCTGCAGCATTAATCTATCACTCGTTCGCTCGCCTTCCTCTTATACACCGATCCCCGTACACATTTCGTCTGAACTGTATGTGCAGTTCAGCCGGCGGTCAGTTCGTTCTGAACTGGTTCTGAACTGTATACACAGTTCTTCGTTCACCGCACACAGTTCGTTCTGAACTGAACTGTATACACAGTTCAGCCAGCGGTCTTCGTACACAGTTCGTTCTGAACTGGGTAAGCAGTTCATGTGAACTGTTGCCCAGTAAAAAAGAACGACCGTTCGTTCACTCTTTTTGATGAATTAGTTCTTTTAAACAGTTTATGAACGGTTTGCCCATCTCTATTCAGAATACACTGGAGTCGCTTTTTACGCGGGGGATACGTGTCACGTAAACAAAAACCGCGTAAATTCCAAAATCAGCGTAAAAATAATCTGGGTAATTTTCAAAATCCATGTAAAAATCTAACAAACAGTGAATTAGTAGTTTAAAATGCAACCCATAATCTAACAATTGTTTACCTCAATATTTTTTTGGCATGCTACAATCATGCTATCTGTGTATTCTTTTATTTCTCAGCTACTAATCAGTGATACAATGCAAACTTATTTCGTGAAATGTCACATCAATTAGCATATTGAATTTTTACGCGCTTAATGCGTGCCGCGTTGAAAAACCGCGTAAATTTCGAAATCCGCGTAACACTATTTCAGTACGACTCATAGTTTTTGAGATATAAATTATCAAAGATTTCTCTTACTAAAATCGATACGCCCTTTTCAAAAGTAACACTTGAGTCGAAAAATTCCCAATTGCTGGGGTACTCATATTTCCTCCAACCCAAACGGAGAACAAACTTTCATTCGAATCAAAAATACACATGATTTGTCATTTTTCGATTTCGTTTGGAATTGCTCTATTGTTAAAAGATAGTTACTGTAGTCGCTGATGTCTCATCGACGTTGAATTGCCTTACTCGTGAAATGTTGTATTTCTGCAGTACATCCTCCAGTAAATCTTAGAATTTCCCGCCTGCAACGCGATTGAATCCTTGTACCCTGGCGGCGTAGGTTGCTTCTGGTGTCCGAAGTGAGCGTTGTGGGTAGCGCTTTCGAAAACCAGCCATCCAATCTATTCCGGCTAATTGCTTTTGGCTGTTGGAAGTGTGAGAAATATAATTTATTTCGGCCAAATCATACGCCAGTTTCCGGATTTCGTTTGTCGTAACACCATAGAACCGTTGTGCCATAGCGGGAATATAATCAACAAGCTCCTTCTCTTGCTACGTCGTAAAAACATTACCAAATGATGTGAGCAGCTGGATCTGCACAATGTTAATAACGTTTAAGTGTTTCTCTCGGGACACAATGCACTAAGGCTGCATGTCGCACTGACGTACCACTCTTCACTGTTTCGATGGTCACGTTCAAGCTAGTCTGTGACCACCTTTTACGATCGGATGTTCTGATATAATTCCGCACCATGATTCCACATCTATTATTCCTATTTTCAACAAATTTGACAGCTGTATTTACAGGTAATGTTAAAAAATACCAGGTCATACTGCCCCAAGCAGGCATGCCCATTCCGTCCCGTACATTTACGCTGAACTGATCTTTTGCATGAAACAGCAAAGCAGCGCAATAAATCAGTGGAAATGTTCAGAAATAATACCAGTACGAATTGATATAAAGAACAGAGTTTCAGTATGAAACGTACGGAGCATATTTCGTTGACCGCTTTTCCAAAATGGTTTTCTTGATAATCAGTCAGGTGTGAGATTTCTTTCAATATCTTTATAAAACAATTGAATTTGAATATAGTTTTCAAGGAGCTACTAAAGAAGAGTATTTATTACACAATTGTCCGAAAATAAGTCTCATTGATTCAATAACAAACCCAAACGAAGGGTGGCCCATTTCGCCCCGCCTGGTCATATTGGCCCTATCTACCCTATGTAGCGAAACTTATTTCTTGGCACATATTTTCATCTTTAATATATCGAACACCTAACCCTAGCGAACACTAACAACAGAGCTTCATTGCTGGGTAACGTAGACTCTTCCAGCTGGAGAGGAAATCTGTTGGTATATAATAAATTGAATAACATTTTTCCTTTGCGACCCAGCTCAAGTTTCCTGAAATATATATTTTTTTTATTTGAATTTGATTATGACTTCCTTCGTGTTAAATAGCGTGTATATTTAAAACAATAAGAAATTTAAAATGTACCTGAAGGATGCTTAAACATAACATCTTGCATGAACCGGTTCACGTTTTTTTACTTGTAATTTTTTTTCCTCTTGCGCGTGCTTATCGTCTTGTTGAGTTTTAAAATGTACAGCAATAATATTTTCTACTAAAATATTAGTCAATCTTATAACAGAGTGATTCACACAACTTATGCAGCATCTTAAAAGTTTTAAATAAGAACTTATGTTAGTTAACACAATGTTTACGGACGTTTCTTATATACCTATCCCTACGAAGATGCGACAATTTGACGCGAGGACAAATATATACAACAACAGTTAGTATACTATGAAAAAAAATAAAATATGCATAATTGAGGTTCACAATAACAAAATAATTGATACTGATTCAAAAAATATTCTAGTATTTTATTTTTAAAAACTCAAACTAAGCAACTGAAATTTTCAAAACCTCTTCGCACTCTGACTTCAGTTGGTATTCTGTGTTTCGTTCTTTCTATTGTTGCTTTTCGGTAACAGTTGTTCATTGCTTGTGTCATTTGAGATAACGATATCGGATAACGAAGATAACGGATCGAAGTATTGCCGGTACATTCATATTTATTATTGACATAGATTTTTTTTTTTCCAAAATATATATTTTATTAAGGCACATGTGGCGTTAGCCTGACGGGGCCGGGAGTCCAATATTTTGACAATTTTTGTCTTACAACCATGTTAGTAATATGTAACCGATTACTCGCGGTTGGCTCGAGGTTAGTATTACAAGTGTTCTCATAATTGGTATGTTGCAGTCTTCGATGCTCTGTACGTGTGCCCGACACGGGATACTTCCTATTGGGATGCAGCTGACCATTAATCAGCAACGCCCCCCTAGTCTGTACCCCATATCTAGCGTGGTGCGTCTTTCTCGACTCGAGGAATCCAGGATAGAATGGTCACTAGCCGGCGCAATCATCAGCTCGTGTAGAGTTGTCATGAGCGGTACAACCTTTGGCGCTTGTTGAATGACCAGTTGACTGCACAACCTTCGGCCCGTGCATAATTATTGACATAGATAATTCCAATGTTTCAACGCTTTTAAAATAGACATCAATGTATATTTACCTTGATCAATACATAAAAGTCATTACAAGAGATGGAATAAAAATACAGACGAGTTTTGTAATTTTTCTTATAAAACTCGAAATGCGTCAAAATGACGCGTCCCGTAAAGCTAGTGTTAACAGGGATGGGTTTCACTCTCAAAATCAATTTTCGTTTATGTCGACCCCTGGGAAACCGAAATCGACCCCAGGGATGAAATTTGTTGGTTTATCATTCCGGATATTTTTTGCGAATACGTCGAAATTTCATAAATAACTCTTCAATAAAAAGTTCCGGGGACCCTGAAAAGGTTTAATGACTTGCGTGGTTTCGTAGAATCATTTCGAGAAGCAAAGATTCTTTCTTGCCTTTGCGAGAACAATACACTAGTTTGTTTCTTTATATCAATGAACACATTGCACTGAGTATTCAACGAGAGGCATCTTCCGTGCATCGCCATTCAACCAGCATCAAACACGCGTCTAACAGATGCACACAGTTGCAGCGATAAAAATGAAACATCGCGAGAATGACCGTTTATGAAGAATCGTTTAGCCTGGTTTAGAGTTCCCGTGAACGTGAACTTGAACAGGTGGTGAAATAGTACGATCATTTCACGTTGAACTACATTGCGATCAAACAACTCAAAAAATCGTGGTGAATAGAATGATTTTGTTCACGTTCACGTTCATGTTACAAGTTCGGCAGTAAACGTGAAGTAAATAAACACCGATCTTCAATAAAGTTTTTCGGATAAAATATACAGTTGTTCACAAATCAACTCGAAGCAACGAAGTTTTTTCAACCCGCGCAGAGATCCGATTGAATGAAATTGCATCCATATCAAAATTTTCATTGAAAGCTTGAAAATTTCTAAACATATCCTTTTACAGTTCACGGTGAAATAATTTTCAGAATGCCTTGGGACATTCGAACGGGAACATGAACGGGGAAATATTTTGACGTCTATATTCACCACTGTTTTCACGTTCACGTTCACCGAAGTCGGTGAACTATGGTGAGTTCACCAACATCTCGATTCCACTGTGGAAATTCAGAATCGTTGTGAAATATTGAATTAATCCACTTTTATCAATATAAATTATGTTTAAACATGTTTTCCAACTAGAAAATGTTCATTCCTATCGTTTTAAGATGTTTTCCTCTCGTTTTATATATGGACTGATGAATTGTTAACAAAAAAGTGTTTGTCCGCGTTCACGTTCACGGGAACTCTAAACCTACCTTCATTGACAGCTCTGTTCGGGAAAGCACACAAATGGACAGAACTATTGTATGGGGAAATGGGAATGCTTCCAATTTTCATCAATTTAAACCATATACAGACTATGGGATTGTAATGTATAGTATATCAAACAAATCTTTTCCGATTTCCGATTCGATTGGAATGTAAATCGTTAAAATCCGTTCGCAGCAAAAATAGTCATTAACGTTAACTTTATTTCATAAAAACGTGACCTGTTTTCTGATTTGGCACCCTCAATGTAAGACGTAGTCCTACGTCAAAAAAGATTGCGTAGTCCTACGTCCTAAGCGGTCGTGTCTCGGACAACCCCTCGAATTTTGCTTTTTATGGGAATCGTTTTCACATCATCCCAATATCATGCTGTCCTACTAGACAAGACTCTACTATCAATAGTGACCTTCAACCGCGAACTGAAGTAAGGACAGAAAACGTTACGTAAAAAACCCATACACGAATGAACTTCAGATCGGTGAATGAAATAATTATAATCGCTTATTGATTGTACCTACAATGCAAACGATTTCAACTGCTCAACTTTTTATTTCGATCACTTTCAGGTATCACTGTCATCATCCTAACTGTAGCGCCGCGTGGGGGCGTTGAACGCCAGGAAGCGCACACAGCCAAAGGGACACACGGCGCAGACAGTGGTAGCCACTGTAAACAGCACCGTGTGTATAAATAGATAAACACAATCGGTGTCGCCACACACACGCAAACACCCGCAGGTAGACGCAATTTGCAAGTGCAAAACAGAAACAAGACCTACGACACGGTGAACTGTTTGATTCGTAAACACACCAGAGATTATCATCATCCTTCGGGGAGTGAAGTGGTTGAACTCGGATTGCTCCTAATTTCATCGAATTTGCGTGGCAGCCAGGATCGTGTGTGAAGGAAGACACGGCGATAAGCATGATAAGAAAGAAGAGAGTTCGACGTTGGATATAACTTTGCTACTTTGAAGGGAAGAAGGCAAGGCGAAGTTTTTGTTTTGTCTGTTATAATCACAATTCTGGAACCGGTTGTGTCCACCGCAATAAATGATGGCCAATATGAAGAGTCTACTTGTCGGGGGCAGCACGAGTGAGGCCTCTGGGATGGCAGCAGTGGTGGCTGTGGGCGGTGGCGGCGGCAGCAGCAGTTCAACGGGACATACTGCCCTCGGCCAGGACAAGTCACGGCAAGAGACAGACAAGTCAACGGAATGTGAGTATACAGGTTTGACGTAGTTAACAAGTTATGGTGTTTAGCACTCCACCACCGGTGTGAGACATTCCTTATATTTACCCGTCAAGCGGTAATAATTAGTCGCTTATTAGTTGGGTACATCTTTGTGCATCGGAAACGAGACGGTCGCTAATTTGCTGCATGGTGACAACCGGTAACCAAGCACTCGAGTGTTGTTTTCAACTAGTTGCTCCGTTCTCGTAGATGCGCTAACTGTTGTGTTATTTTGGCTCATACATGTCGTGATATCACCTTCCACCGCCCCATTTACCTTGAGCCGGACTACCTGAAAGCACGGAACAACCATCTCCCATGTGTCATTGTTCTCTCTCATACGAACATTCAAATTCAAATATAAAAATCACTCGATGTAGTAAACGTGAATAAACTTTGTTGTTTGTAAAATACGTTTTTGCCCAAAAGGTTATGGGCCCGGTGTCGCGCGGCCGGAAAGTATACTCGTCGGTAGAAATCGCGTTGTATTCGTGTTCGAGAAAATTGTAAAACCGCGTGAATTTTCCCTTGTCTGATTGCAAGAGGAAAATGGCGGTTATGAATTTTACGCTGCAGAAGCTGAACAATTTCAATTATGAAATCCGCAAAATTTCGTGTTGACCTATTGCTGACGAAGCAAGGATTGAAGGAGCAGTCCGCTGAGCCTGATGCTGCCTGGATTATCAACGACGATAAGGCGCGTGCTCTGATCGGGTTGTCCATTGAGGATAGCCAAACTTGCCGCGTCATCCGTTCAACAAACATCATGCTCATTCGACGCTTTCATCAAAAATCAAAAACTCATGATCGTTCGGTCCTTTGTTTCTAAGAGGCTTTAAACTTTGCAGTTCATTCGCCTCTAAAGAATTCATGTCTTGCGGAAACATATCCGGTTGCAGCTGCCAGAGCATGGGAATATGGCAAAACATCTCGCCGAAATCACTCAGCTTTCGAATCGTCTTTCGAGTATGGGGCATCCACTGATGGACTATTGGCTGGTTGCGATTATTTTATCTAGCCTGCACGAGTCATACGATTGGTTGGTAACCGCCTTGGAAAGCCGACTTGAACTTGGAGTTCGTCAAAGGGAAGCTACTAGACGTGTGTAGATAGCGCGTAGAAAAAGGAAGTTCGTCCGGAGATGCGGAGCAAGCTTTTAAGGTCGAAGCGAAGCTAAAAAAGCCTGAAAGGCAGAAGGAAAATGTCTGCCACTATTGTGGCAAGGAAGGGCATTTCAGGCGCGAGTACTGTTGGGAACATGGACATCCCTAACAACCGGTATCAACATCAACACTGCTGAGCTCACTGGTGGCAGCTAAGCTGTCACCCGTAGATGCGCGCAACAGCATAATGAAGAGTCCGTCATCGTTCAATGTATATAGTATGTTTTTAGTCCGTTCAGTAATATAGTTTTAATTTGTTTATGTTTACGTTCGTGCGTGTTTTATTTGTACATTATGTACACGGCCACCCCGAAACCGCGAACGTAAAAAGTACAATCAAAGCTGCGAGCAAATCTTCTAATCAGAAGGCACACTTAGTTGCTGCAGCAGATAAACAAGAAGCGGATGAGTTGTGTTTGATGACTGGACCTGTACCGGAAGGTGATTCCACGTTGTGGTTCCTTGACTCAGGGGCCACCTCTCATATGACTAGCAACGCATCGATTCTGGAGGAAGCAAGTCCGACAACCACGAGCATCGGCCTGGCCGATAGGAAGAAGATCTACGCAGCGGGGTTTAGTTCAACAAAATTTCATTCGACAAACGGAGATGGAAAGGACGTCGTCGTCAAGCTGAAGCAGGTATACCACGTTCCTACGCTAACGAGAAGCCTACTCACAGTGAGCAAACTGTGTGATGAGGGATTCAGCGTTATTTTCGATAAGGATGGTTGTCAAATAAACAAAGATGGCAGAGTTTTGTTTACGGGACTTCGTAGTGGTAACCTTTATCACTTGAGATGTACAGCGAGCACTGTTGGCGATAAGCGGACATAGTAGTAACTACATCCACGTGTGGCATCGGCGCCTGGGCCACAGAGATTACCAGGCTGTGAAGAAGATTGTGCAGAACGATTTAGGCGTCGGTTTGGATTTGCGTGAGTATGCAATCGAGTCGGAATGTGGAGTATGCTGTGAGGCGAAAATGGCCCGTTCGTCGTTCCCAAAAGCATCGGGATCAAGGTCTAGTGCGGTGGGAGATTTAATACCCACCGACCTGTGTGGACTGTTGGAAGAAACGACGCCAAGTGGGAAGCGTTACTTTATTACCATAGTGGACGATTTCAGTCGTTACTGTGTGTTGTATTTGTTAACCAGCAAGTCGGAAGCTACCAAGAAGAGAGTGAAATATACCAATATGTTGCAGACTCAGCTTGGTAAATCGCCCAAAGTAATTCGTGCAGATGGTGGGGGCGAGTATCATGGTGATCGACTGAAGAAACTCCTGGCGGATAGAGGAATATTATTGCAGCAGACAGCTCCGTACAGTCCTCAACAAAACGGTACTGGCGAGAGAAGGAATCGCACTCTGAGCGAAATGATGCAATGTCTCTTGTCTGAGGCAGAATTAGCTAAGCAGTATTGGAGAGAAGCGGTGTCCACAGCCAATTTCCTTCAGAATCTCCTACCAACGTCGGCGGTTAGTGTCACGCCATTCGAAATTTGGTGGGGCAAGAAGCCGAACTATCCTTTTCGCCGTGTGTTCGGATCAGCGGCCCACGCCAACGTGCCGGACGAGAAACGACGGAAGCTTGATTACGAGCTGGTTGCTGAAGGTGAGTAGGAAGGAGTAGGAGGAAGAGATCAACTAGGTTAAAACTGAAACGGAAGAACCACGAAACTTGAGAGAGCCTTGTCGTGTTCGGAGAAGTCGGAATGGTTCCAAGCGATACAGGAGGAGCTGAAATCTTATATTGAAACTAGCACCTAGGACCTGGTGCGGTTGCCGGATGATAAGAAACCTATTGGAAGCAAGTGGATATATAAAATTAAGCGGGATGCCAACGGGAAAATGGGAAAGCATAAAGCACGACTCGTCGCGCAAGTTTTTGCACAACAGTATGGTGAAGACTACAACGAAATTTTGGCTCCGTTCACTACACAAGCAACGTTGCGCACTTTTCTTGCAGTGGCATCACGGCGGAACTTCACTCTGCGTCATTTGGATGTGAAGCCACCAGCATTCCCCGAGAGCGGAAAAGAAGACTTCGCCAGTAATCTGAACCGTAGCATTTACGGCCTCAAGCAGTCAGCCAGATGCTGGAATCAACGGCTGCATGTTGTGCTGTTACACCTGGGATTCAAGCAAAGCGATTCGAATAAATGTCTGTACGTAAAGATAGCTAATGGAATCAAAGTATACTTGCTAGTATACGTAGATGATATCCTCATCGGAAGCAGCGATGTGACTAAGATCGATCGTGTGAGCGATGCTCTGAAACAAGAATTAGACATCACAGACTTGGAACTTGGGAATGGAAATTTATCGCTGTAACGGGCGGTACAGCATTTCATTGGCGGGATATATTGAGAAGATTGTGTCTCGTTTTGTACTTCAAAATGCCAAAGCTTCCAATAGTCCCGGGAATTACATCGACCAACTATACAAGCGCATCATTTCTTGATAACACAAAACACAGAAGTCTCGTCGGGGCACTGTTATACATAGCCGTCTATGCCCGACCCGATGTAGCTGTAAGTGCTTCGATTTCCGGAAGGAAGGTTTGTGCTCCAACTATGGCCGATTGGACAGCAGCCAAAAAAGTGCTTCGATTTTTGAAGGCGACCAAACAACGACGATACAGGTCTTGTTAGATATTCCGATGCCGACCGGGCCAGCGACTTGACAACTCGTCATTATACTTCAGGGTTCGTATTTTTTACGCAGGAGGAGCAGTATCGTAGGCAAGCAGATTGCAGCATTGCGTGACGCTTTCCTCTATGGAGTTGGAAAACGTGGCCCTCTGGATGCTGTATGGTTAAGGAAACTTTTAAGGGATTTCGTAGAGAATTTGGATTGTACTGCAGATCAGCTATTGCCCTACGGAAATAATGGTGGTCGACATTTTCACCAAGCCACTGGGGACGACGAAATTCAAGAGACTTTCCGGTCTATTGGGTCTGAACGACTGTACGATAGATCGTTGAATCTGCTCCAGTTTATGAGGAGTGTCGTGATATCACCTTCCACCGCTCCAACCACCTTGAGTTGGACTACCTGACAGCACGGAACAATCATCACACATGGGTCATTGTTTTCTCTCATACGATCATTCAAATTCAAATATAAAAACCACTCGATGTAGTAAACGTGAACAAACTTTGTTGTTGTAAAATACGTTTTTATTTTCTCGTAAAATTCATTTTTGCCCAAAAATACAGTCGGCGCTCGAGATGTTGACCACTGCCTCCCTTTTCCAGACTCCAACAGCAGTAGCACAAAAGTTGCGACCTCAAACCCAACGACGAGGTTGAAAAATCGAGATGTGGTCATCACCAGCCTGATTGCGGGAGCAATTGCCGGTGCACTGGCCAAAACAACCATCGCTCCGCTCGATCGCACAAAGATCAACTTTCAGATCAAGTAGGTTCAGTACCAAGTAAGAATCGTCGATAGTATTTTTTTTCTGTCTCCATCCCTTTTTCCAACCTGTGTTTCCGACACCACATTTCCGTTGTTTGCTTGCTTCCAGCAAGGAAATTCCGTACTCATTCCGGGCGGCGATGGTATTTCTTCGGAACACCTACACAAAGGAGGGCTTCTTCGCCCTCTGGCGGGGGAACTCCGCCACCATGGCACGCATCATCCCCTACTCGGCGATCCAGTTCACGGCCCACGAGCAGTGGAAGAAGGTTCTACAGGTAGATTTGCACCACGAGTAAGTGCCAACTCTAGTTGTGTCGCTTTTATTCCGACTTCAATGTTCTCATTTGGGCTTTCAGTACCGAGGTGCGTCGTTTCCTGGCGGGTTCGCTGGCGGGAATCACGTCGCAATCGCTAACCTACCCGCTGGATTTGGCTCGCGCCCGGATGGCCGTGACAGACAAATACTCAGGCTACCGCACGCTGCGTGAGGTGTTCGTGAAGATTTGGCAGTGCGAGGGTCCCCGGACGTTCTACCGAGGGTACTGGGCGACCATTATGGGGGTGATACCGTATGCGGGCACCTCGTTCTTCACGTACGATACTCTCAAGAAGGAGTACGGCAGTAAGTACATTAATGCAGCCATTCCATGCCATACCGACATGGTGATTTCCGTATCCGTATTTTTTTCATTGTTTCATAAGGGTGACCATCTCCATTTTGGAATGGTTGACCATTGTTGACGTAGGACCGCGCTATTATTTTATACAATTCGCTTGGTAATAACTATGGTCATTATTGAATTTTTTTTCGAAATTTTAGAAATAATTGTTTAGGAGAATGTTTTGATAGCCCTGAAAAGATTGTTTTTCAAATCAGTTGACAATAATTAATTGATGATTCATTCTTGCACTCGCAAGAACAATACACAAGCTGATCATATGCTCGGTGTTAAGTCAGAGGGGACCAAGCCGCAAAATTAAAAAAAAATCGAGTTATCAATTGCATTACATCAGGCAAATTGAAAAAAAGGGGTTTTCATTGCTTTCAATCTATTGTTTGGCCTAATGCGTGTATGTGTTATCGCGATAACCATTACCGGAATGTTTGCAAAAACTGAAAAATGTCGTTACGGGATTTTTCTTTGATTGAACTACTATGAAATATGATATTTAATGGAATCCAGGTTGAGTCCTATTAGAAAATACCAAAAATTGCGCGAATAAAATTATTACATACAGTATCGTCGGGTGAGAAACATATTTTTACATGAAATTTGCGATTTTTAAAGAAGAAGCACCTTTTTTCCCCAGTAATTAACAAAAAAAATCCACACAAATTAAAAAATTTTTTTCTAATCTAACGATATCAATGCCAGGACTTGAATAACTGTGTGGTGACTTCGTATTGGGTTCTGTGCGGCATGCCTAGTTCTGGCAATTATCCCCTGGAAGCTCTGAGACACACATTTTGGCGATCCTGCCAAAAGCGAGAATTAAACGGGATAATCGGAAACCGCCTTGAATCGAAATATTTTCAAGGGTTCTGCGTGGGAATTAAATGACACTAAAGTTGCACGTTTCCGCACGTTTGGTGTGGTCTCCCGTGTGTGAAATATTCCAAACAGAAATTAGAAATATCTATTTTTTTTTCATTAAAGTTTGAATGTGTGCAAAAAGACCTTTGTAGAACCTTTTGGGGGAACAACTTGTGAGTACATGAGGACATGAGTGGTCAGCACGGGACTACCTTGTCAGTGGAAGACTACAAGTAGCAGAACTAGCCTACCATGGCAGGCATGAAGATTCTCAGTAAGTAAATGATACATTTGAAAAAAGTATAAATTAAACAAAATGGTTGGCAGAAATTATAATGCTCCATGTTAAACTGCAGGTTGACTTGAATGATAGCAAAATTGAAACTTGTTGCCAGAAACAACGATTTATTTACTTTATTTACAATTTATTACTATTATACTTTGGTTGCTATAGTGCAACAAAACAATTTTTTTTTAATTTTGTTTCTATGTTTAGTAGGCGATATAAAAAAAAGTACTGATGCACATCAGTCTTGTAAGTTCTTCTTGGATGGCAAGAACGTTCCCAGGGGAACTTTTGCCTTCTCACCGTAGGAGTTACTTGCGTCATTTTCATTAGCAGTACTTAGTTGAGATTTCTATGCCGAATAACACGCCTTGAATGTATTCTGAAGCGGCAAGCTCTAGAATACGCGTGACCACGGTGCAAGTCGGAAGAAATTTCTTCGACGAAAAATCTCCCGGCCAAAACGGGAATCGAACCCGAACCCCCGGCATGATAATGTGTAACGCTAACCACTCGGCCACAGAAGCACTTAAAATCCACTTGTAAATCCATTGCATTAATACATATTATTTCGCAGTAATGCATTGAAACTCAAGATTACGGGTCATACATTAATAATGAGCCTTGCTCTAAAGATGCACAAGGAAAACAAACATTATTAACACCGATATGTTTCACTTTTTTTTTAATTTTGCAAGGTAAAAATAGATAAATGTCTCATAATAAGTACGGATCGGTACGACCGTACGATGAAACTGTAGAATAAAAGTGGATAAGCGCGGATCGAGACGATCGCACAAACGTGTACGGCTCGGGACGACCGTATGGGTACAAAAGAAAATGGAAAAAAGTGGATCCGGAATAACCGTGCGGTGTAAAAATGGAAGGATAAAAATTACGGGTGGGTAATGTCGGGGACATAACCGGAGTGACGTAGGACTATACAAAGGGGACAGATTTTGTTAAATATATATTTTAAATATATTGTTTTATCTATATCCTATCTACCTGAAAAATGGATTAGTTTACTGTTTACTCTTTATGAATATCTTGATGGTTCTGAAAAGAACCTTTGGTGTTGTGTTTTTGTTATCACTCGATATTCCCATCTTGTTCGGTTAAACCTTCCTGTTTAGCTATTGCGTTTGCCACTCGCCACAGCTTTCACAGTTGGAAAATTTCTTCCCATCCAGCTTGTGACATGTTGTTCAGTAAATTACATTTAATGCGACGTGCCGGAGAAACACTTTGCCACTCACTGAAACTAATTGTTGCCTTGATGAGCGCCGAACCGAAGCTGCTCTGTTCTTGATGCGGGTTTTCTGATTGTCGTGAGCAGCTTTGCAAGCCAACTCGAGCACTCCGACGGCCGAAACTCTATAATCGCTGTTAGGTATACTGGTGCTCCGGCACCAATCCGTTCGGCCTAGTTACCCTTGCGGAGCAATCAGTGAATGCGACCAACAGGGAACTGGAGACCTGCACGGTATTTTTTTGGGGTCCGCGTGTTTTATACTCTAGCGGTACACACTCACAGGATAGAGACAAATCGGCAGACTCAGCCAGAGGGACGAGTCCAATGAGACGAACGAATAAGCGTTAAAAGGGAGCGATGGCAAAAAAATACATTCATTACGATTTGTTCGCTCGTTGGATTCACATGCAGGCTAAAAAGGGTCCTTTTCAGGATCACAAAATTATCTTCAATCTAAAGAGTTTATTGTTTTGTTATCACTCGATATCCCCATCTTGTTCGGCTAAACCTTCCTGTTTAGCGATTTGTTGCCACTCGCCACAGCTTTCACAGTTGCAAAATTTCTTCCCATCCAGCTTTGTACAACATGTTGTACAGTAAATTATATTTAATGCGACGTGCCGAAGCACCACTCAGTGTCGCATTGAAGGCGATTTTAACCTGTAATTGAACATTTGCGATGACAGTGGTACAGTGTCGACTTTCAATGTGGGGTCATAATTTTGATCTCTATGTTTACAAAAATGTCCAACTAAATAAGTCGCATTACATGTCCGTCCAATTAGCTAAATGTCGAACTAATTGTAAATTACTGTACTTTCAATCTGGAAACAATTGAGGAATTAGTGAAAATTGAATAATCAGGAAAGTCCCCAACTATCAATGAGCTCAGAACAACTGCCAAATTCACATACTCATCAGATCCTGGCAAACAAATTATGAAAAAATCAATTTGTGTTTTATTATTATTTTGGATAATGTTTTAGAAAGCATTGAACTGTATTTCCTAAACTCTTTTTTGGAAGGTTTAATGGCCCTGAAAAGCGCCTTGTTTTATGGAATGGTTCCAATTTAGAAAACTTAGTACTCGTGGTTTTGAAAATAAACCATTTCGAACGCTCTCGATGCCGCCTTTTTCTTCTGCTACCTGATGCCGTTTTGCGATTGCGTTTTCCACTCGCCACTCGCTGCAACTGGCTGTTGTCTTGATGTCCACCGAACCGAATGTGTTCTGTTCCGAATGCGGGTTTTCTTATCGTCGCGAGCAGCTTTGCCAGCTAACTCGATCACTTCGGCGGCCGAAACTATATAACGCCGGCTAGGTGGACTGGTGCACTAGTACTAACGCGCTCGGCCTAGCTACCCTTGCGGGGAACTCCAGATCAACACGGTTCGAGCGGGATTTTGCCTTACCCCTCCCCTTTTCCTCCTTTACCATTTCCAGACATGGCTGCTTGGGTTGGTTTGTTGATGTGTTGTGATGCGAACCGATGTGGTGTACGGTTTGAATGAGAATGATCGTTACGGCAGCGGATCGGGGATTTTTAAGCTGACTGGCTGGCTCGAGAATTACGCATGTGTGAGACTGCGACCAATGTTTCGTTCATTTTTTTTCTTTTTCCTTTCCAATCGTGCTTCATTCTATTTCGCTGCTGCTCTGGTTGCCCGTTTTGGTCGGTACGATTTGAGGAGCACAAAATGGACCAATCAAAAATGGGCACATAGTGCATTTTGACAATGCTTGATATTTCACAATTATTCAATTATTTATCTCAAGAAAAATGAAATGTTATTCGTTATGATAGATGCGTAGATATATTTCCTATCAATTGATGCAAAAACCTTTGCGATCTATTGAGAAATGCTCGAGTTATAAGCGTTCCAAATCTTGCATTTTTTCCTACTTGTTCAGTGCCTAGATTTCAATTTCACCCCCTATATCTTCCGGTTAGACGTAGTCCTACGTCAAAAATATTTGCGGATCGGGACGACCGAATGAAAAAAAATGATAATGGGCCAAATGCTGGCTAAAAGATGAGGAGGAATACTTGGTTGCTCGGGAATAATGTAGTTGTTGAACATATAGGAATATAATTTTACGCTAGAGATAAAACATGACTATTATGTTTAATAATCGAAATCTCGCATATTCTTGTACTTAGCTCTGTCTTACTCGTTTGAATAGTGAGAAATATTTAGAATCATTTTTCATGAACCGTTTCTACAATTTTGATGAATAATAATATCTTCTATATCTCAGAACAAATCCGAATTTATCCACCTCAC
Source organism: Toxorhynchites rutilus septentrionalis (assembly GCF_029784135.1). Classification (NCBI taxonomy): domain Eukaryota; kingdom Metazoa; phylum Arthropoda; class Insecta; order Diptera; family Culicidae; genus Toxorhynchites; species Toxorhynchites rutilus. The sequence continues at coordinate 190,734,645 of NC_073744.1, read as the reverse complement.
GATCAGTATAAACTGAGCTACTCCCATATGGGATTCTGAAGTTTAATCCTCTTATCCGAGTAATTTGATGAGGTTCGATTTAATTATTCAAACAGAAACTGGTCAGAACTTTTTTAATACTCTTTCATTCAAAGTATGTCTTCAAAACAATACCGTTGAAAATATCTATAACGTAAAAAGTTATAACTATCGTCTGAATTCTGGTCTGGTCCGCCAATTGTGAATGTTTGAATTACAAAAACTAGGTTTGCAATGTAGGAAAACCTTTACAGTTATTATTTTATTTACAAAATATCAACAAATCAATGTTATACATAATCAATCATAATGATCGTATTTGGGCCAGTGGCCTCCATTGCCATTTCATGGTATTGTAACTCTCTCTTAGTATAATCCTAAAAATAGAAACAAAAAATTTCTGTTCATTCAGGACAATCGGAAGTTGACCTTCGCCATGTTTCAATGGGCCTACGGGAGCTACATTTTTAATCTTTAATTACATCCCATAGCACATTTACCGAGTCCAAATAAACAAATTCACGTCCTCTGGATACGTCCGAATTTCGTTCTAAAAAGACCACCAAGCGGGTGAATTGCCGTTTGTTTATATTTTGGTTCTTAAACAAGACAAGACAATATTCAAAATGTCAGCAAAAAAGCTAAATAAAGGGTGTGTCACATCAAATTGCATCACGAAAAAAACGCTGTAGAAATTCGCCCAGTAGACCGATCCTTTTGGAAATTTTAGACAGTAAAATAAAAACTATTAAACAACTTTTGGCATTTTCTTTTTATTCATACTTCGAGCCCAAGCCCGTATGGTCGCACCTTCCTCTTTACCCCGTCCATAAGGTTCTGTGCAACGTCAGGTTGTAGTTTTTTTTTTAACAGAAATCCATTTTCTCTTGAAGTCCGCCTCCGATTTGACAACTTTTGGGTTCTTCCGGAGGGCCTGCTTCATAATCGCCCAATATTTCTCTATTGGGCGAAGCTCCGGCGCGTTGGGCGGGTTCATTTCCTTTGGCACGAAGGTGACCCCGTTGGCTTCGTACCACTCCAACACTTCCTTCGAATAGTGGCACGAAGCGAGATCCGGCCAGAAGATGTTCGGGCCCTCGTGCTGCTTCAATAGTGGTAGTAAGCGCTTCTGTAGGCACTCCTTAAGGTAAATCTGCCCGTTTACGGTGCCGGTCATCACGAAGGGGGCGCTCCGCTTTCCGCAAGAGCAGATCGCTTGCCACACCATGTACTTTTTGGCAAACTTGGATAGTTTCTGCTTGCGAATCTCCTCCGGAACGTTGAATCTGTCCTCTGCGGAGAAGAACAACAGGCCCGGCAGCTGACGAAAGTCCGCTTTGACGTAGGTTTCGTCGTCCATTACCAGGCAATGCGGCTTCGTCAGCATTTCGGTGTACAGCTTCCGGGCTCGCATCTTCCCCACCATGTTTGGCCTTTCGTCGCGGTTAGGAGCCTTCGGAACCTTGTATGTACGCAGGCCCTCCCGCTGCTTGGTCCGCTGGACGAATGAACTTGACAAATTCAGCTTATTGGCGACATCCCGGACCGAACTTCTCGGATCACGTCTAAACTGCTTAACTACGCGCTTGTGATCTTTTTCACTGACGGAGCATCCATTTTTGCCGGTCTTCACCTTCCGGTCGATGGTTAGGTTCTCGAAGTATCGTTTTAGTACTCTGCTGACCGTGGATTGGACGATTCCCAGCATCTTACCGATGTCCCGATGTGACAACTCCGGATTCTCGAAATGAGTGCGCAGGATTAATTCACGACGCTCTTTTTCGTTCGACGACATTTTTCCAAATTTACGAAAAATTGACAGTGAAGCATGGCCAACGTGATCTATACACTCTTATCTGATTATAAGCGAAAGCTGAAGATATAATTCCTAAAAATTAAATTTCTACAGCGTTTTTTCCGTGATGCAATTTGATGTGACACACCCTTTAAATACGAAATTAAACTTACTCCATTCCGCGTGACTAGCTTTCACCATCTAAAACACAAGTGACAAATATACCTGTTTTTCTCCGTGACATGACGATACTGTATTCATATTAACACCGAGTTCATCAAAGTTGTCACGACGGATGAACTCTTCTGGATTCTACACACACGGTGACAGCCGTAATAAGGTTGTATACAATTCACTTCGTTTTCACCGTAAAGTGACGTTCGTGATCAGGCCCAATGATAAGAGTGCGGATCGGGACGACCGTGCTGTGTAAAAATTGAAGTAAAATTATTTGAGGATCGGGACGACCGCGCAGAACAAGTACGGATTCGGGAAGACCGTGTGGAGAACAGAAGTTCACTCGAAGTTTTGTTAGTGAAACGTCCTCAATTAGCTCATACATTCCAAATGTGGTTCAAATGTTTTCTGTGAAGGAAAATACACTGAAACAGAATCCATATGTATTTGTTCTTTTCGTTTTTTTTTTATTCAATTCTATTTTTTTCGGAGAAGAGAGAGCATGTGTGGTATGCTCAGTGCTGGCAACACGGGCATCGTTAGTTTGGCGTGGGCACTCGGCACATTTTCCGCCATCTCTTCAGCATGTAGTCGCCGTTCGGCTTCAGGCGGTCTCCGATTATCCCGCGGACGCTCAGGGACACACAGGTTCCAACTGACATTCAATGTTCAATAACTGCTGCTTCGAGAGCTAATCAAACAAATGGAATCAAACTTAGCAAATAGAGGTTTTAGGGATCGATAAACGTTTCAATGGTAGTTCGACACTCCTCTCCCCTCTCTCTAGAGGGGGGCTGCCATACAAATGAAACACAAACTCTGCATAACTCGAGAGCTAATCAAGGAAATTGAGCCATATTTGGCACGTGGAGGTTTTAGGGGGCACGAAACGTTTCTATGATGGTAAGATAGCTCTTCCTCCTCTGGAAAGGAGAGGAGGTCCCATAAAAATAATGCACATATTTCAACCAAACGTGACAATTGAAAATTTTCGGAAAACTCTGAAGTAAAATGGGAAAATTCGAAAAATTCAATTCGCATGTGTTCTCACTGACAATTGTTGTTAGTCCATTTGATGTTTGCGGTAACGAAATCGATCTTCGTTCCAAAGTGGAAATGGATTTTAATGTGATAAAACGCCCTGCTATATCGTCTTCTATCCATAAAAATAAAAAAGGAACGCCGAATGTGTTGAAAAGAGCTAAACTCGAGAAAGGAATGGTCCGATTTAGGACTGTCTTCATTCTTTCATATTTTCTGTATCAAACATTTGTTCCATGTAACGGAAAAACATGTTATTCGCAAGTGGATGAAAACTCTTGCACGAGAATCGTGTCTGAAAATAATCTAATATTATAATGTAGAGTTTAGGTAGAAATACTGAAATTTTATAGTAAAAAATAATTTGAAAGGGTAGATTAGAAAATCAATTAATGCATAGTTCTGCGCTTGGACCCATGAGCGTGCGCTAAATTTTGGGCGGGACGAAGTTTGCCGGGTCAGCTAGTAATTTATAACTACGTACATGTGAGAGGAGGGTTGCCGAATGTAGATACATGTCTTCATTTTGATTTTATTTTATTTCTATTTTATTCACTACGAAGATATTCAATCTTGGTAGTGAGTAAAATAATGAACTAAGAAAGAAGCTGTATCATGTAAGCTAACGCGAACTGTATGCAAGAATGTGGCAACTCCCATTGTGGGAAAAATCCGAGCAGCGAGTAGAATCGAGAAAACATACATGTTTTATTCAGTCGAAATTGTTTATTCGTTTTACATTCTCCACTGTTTGTATTTTAAGTAAATAAATTTCCCGTATGATGATATCTATATAATAACATATATCGCAATTACGATTTTGCGTAATATACTATGACATTTTCCCTATTTTGTTACATTCACATTTTCCACATTGGGTGAAAAAAATCACTTGGCACCCCTGTGTGCGGAACTGAGGAAAAGTCGAATTAGTTTTTTATTGTTTTGATTTATTCTAATGTGGCAGACGTAAAATACCAATCGATATATTCTGGATTTGCGTGTACCGTGTTGCTTTCGACAACATGAAGCGAATCGCCGAATGCATGTGCTGGAACCCCTCTTGGTTGGCTCAAGCACTATTTGAAAATATGTTTTTCATCGTCGACCCGAATACGTTCAACGGTGCTAGAATATTACAAAACAAAACCAAATGCCATTCTTTCTTAAACACTCACATTGACAATTTTGATAAAACACACCGAAAACACGCCGCTGGCACAGTGCAATGTGAGTCAATTAAAATATCGTGGTGAGAAGTGAACACGACTCGCTCAAGCCACGTTGACTCCCCGCTGCAGTGAGAACAGGGCCTAAAAGTTGGCAGCACCATCTCAGATTGCAGTGAAAAGTTGTGGATGTAAAGACATTGATCATTCAAGCAATTTTTTTTTTAATCTTCTTTTGGAAAAGGGCCAAAGTTTGTTTTTTAATTTTTACTAAATATTTGATCTTTTTAATGAAAACTTGAACGATTTCATACATTTAATTTTTTGACAGAATTTTTTTTTGATTCAAGTCTCTACGTAGAACATGACGCCACAACAGTGGAACTCCATACAATCCGCTAACTAAAAAGTGTCCACATTTCCATCACTTGTTTACGTGAAGAATATATTTTTTTCAGGCACACTTGATTTGAGAGTGTATGGATTTCTAGCTGTCTTGACGCAAGGTCTTTAATGAAGAATGATAAGATGGGAAGGTTTATATAAACATGTTTATAATTACATAAGTTTATTCAAATATTATTATTGCCCTTCTTTATCTATTCAATGCAATTTTATCAAAATTTGAAAGAGAAATTAAAAAAGAAATGGTTTTTTTCAATATTTTTTTAAGATGGTTATTAAAAATTCATGATTACCTTTGCTTCATTATTTTCCCCCCATTATTTGTTAATTTTTCCTGCATTTCGTTCCTTGACCTATCATTTTGACAATTCAATTTGAGAGGTTTGAAATTGCGACAAGATAGAAATATGGTGTGAAAGAGCGAATTGTGGAAAATTAAGTGACAAATTTTCTATGCTCTATGAGTTTTCATTTCGAGTTTAGCTCTTTTCAACACATAAGATTTCATTTGATATGTCGACGTCGAACTATTGCAGTATTACTTCAGCCATTCCATGCCAAACTGATATAGTGGTTTTCAGATTTTCGTGAAAATTGGTAGCTTGTTTTCGTTATGGTAAAACATTGAACCTGTATTATTTTGTTTTGGGTGATTCGATTTTTTTTCGCTTTTCCAAAAAATGACTTTTATCAAAAACTCATAACTTTTGAACCACTAAGCCTATTCAGATGATCGACACATCAAATTGAAGTTAATTAGCTAGTATTTTTTGGAAAAATACCAAACTTGCAACGAATTTGAATTTTGTTTTCGTAATTATTGATTGTATCCATTTTTTATAGATTACATGGTTTCGGGACAAACGGCGCTATAATTTTCTATATTTTTCTTGAAAACTGAGGATTTTTTACACATTTACATTTTTTACTCAAATGTATTTATTTTTCTTTTTTGAGTTGTAATGTTAACCGAGATGATCGATATATTAATCGATTAAAGCCAATGAGCTAGAATTTTTTGGAAAAATATTGCACTTGCGAAAAAAATGAATGAAAACAACGTGATTAATAATTATATCTGTTTTTTATAGTTAACATGGTTTCGGGACCAAGGGCGCTATATATTTTTTTAATTTTTTCTTCTTTTTTCTTTTTCTTAACACAAAAATCAGAGATGTGTTCTTTTTCGTTCTTGAGTTATGCTTTTTCAAAGTTAACATGTTTCTAAGCTTCCTTCGATCATCCTATGCGACTAGACTATATATATATATATATATATATATATATATATATATATATATATATATATATATATATATATATATATATATATATATATATATACTATGTCGATTATCTGAATTGGTTCAGTAGATCAAAAGTTATGAATTTTTGAAAACGTTTTTTTTTTTGGAAAAAAGGAGGAAAATGATTTTTTGAACCATCGGTTAAATTTGAAAAATCATAATTTAAAAACGAAGAACACATTTTTGAATATGTTATCTAAAAAATCCTCAGATTTCGAGAAAAAATATAAAAAAATAAAGCGCCCTTGAACAATGAGAACTATAAAGAACAAATACGATCAATAATTAAGAAAACAAAAATATTTCCTCGCAAGTGTAGAATTTTCTCAAAGAAAGACTAGCTTACTGGCCAATTTGATATGTCGATCATCTGAATCGGTATAGTAGTTCAAAAGATATGAATTCAAAAAAAAAGTTATTTTTGGAAAAAAGGGGAAAAACTAGATTTTTCGAACCGAACTAAAATGGAATGGGATCTAATATTTTGCGATAAGGAACAAAACTACCAATTTACACGAAAATCTGAGAACCCCTATATCGGTTTGGCATGGCATATATATATAACACTAAATAAATTTAGTTTGGTGTTAATTTCCCTGGCAACTAAAAAGATGATTACTAGAAACTAATTGATGTTAACGTTTCATTACCTTGTGAATTTTAGATACAATACCAACATATGGTATTTAAAAAAATAAAAATGGCTTTTTACGGGGTTTGTTCGAAACTGAAAAAAAATGAAATTTATTCAGAAATCATATTTTATGTTGTTTTTTAAGCGTACATACGTTACCTAGTCGTAGAATTATTGTATCATTCAATTTATTTCGATGAGAATGCTTTAAAATATTTCAACTGATGCTCTTGCCACATTTTAATTTTGTTTATTCAATGTCCAGTTTCTATGGCGAAGCTTCATTCGTAAATTACACATTTGTCATTATTGGTGGAATACGATCATAAAGGTTGTTATGAATAGCACAGCAAGTTATGATTACAATACATATGGGTTTATTCTGATAATGCAAATATTAACGACATTATACATAAACCGATAAAAATGGATTATAATATTTGTCCACAGCACTTTCACGTCTTTATATATATTTTATTCAATTTTCAGTTCGTAATTTCTATCCCATTCGCCGCGTTTATCATGATGATGCCAACATTAATAACATTATATTCGAACTTCCCACCTTATATATGACTTCTCCCACTGTTTTAAAGACATCTTAACATTATGTTCAATTTTTAGAGCGTAAATCATCTGTCAATTTTTTCACTGTTTAAATTTTCTTGCCACAAATCGTTGCCACTTTTTTTCTCTTATGTTCCACTTCTCTTCTCTGATGACGCTATAAATCGCTATGAATCAATGTAGGTGCATGGTAGTTTAGTCGTTTAAAAATATTGAACGAAGACTGAAAACATGTTAACTTTGAAAAATCATGGCACAGAAACAAAAAAAGGCTTTGATTTTTTTCAAATGCTGTGTGAAAAGGCCTGAGCTTTCAAGAGAAAATACAAAACATATGACGCCCTCTATCTCTAATTAACAGTTACGAAAACAAAATCAATTTTTTTTTGCAAGTGTTATATTTTTTCAAAGAAGACCAACTGAATATAGTAAAAAAGGAATGAATTGATTTTCCGGGCTATTCTAAAATGAAAAAATAAAAAAAATACAGGTCGTATATTTTGCGATGAGGAGGAATAAAGATAACAATGTTAACGAAAATCTGAGAACCACGGGTTTGATATGGAATGGTTGAATGCTTATATACTCAGATTTTATTGAAAAATCTGGTCTGTTTTGTCCTGCCCTCATACCCACCTTTTTTCTTCCAGAGCGCACCGGAGATTACAGCCCGAACACTTTGGTATCGCTTGTGTTCGGCGCCGCGGCCGGCGTTATTGGCCAATCGTCGAGCTACCCGTTGGACATCGTGAGGCGGCGGCTGCAAACCACCGGCGTGACGGTGCACTGCGTCGATCGGTATCTCACGATTGGCAGCATGCTGATGAAAATTTACAGGTTGGTTCCGATCCAGGCAAAACATCCATGTCCACATTGCATAATTGCATTTTAATGTTTTTTTTTATTTGTATCTTCAAAGGGAGGAAGGTATAATCCGGGGCTTTTACAAAGGTCTCAGCATGAACTGGATCAAGGGTCCGATAGCCGTGGGGATCAGTTTTGCCACGTACGACCACATCAAGCATGGCCTGCGGGAGCTTATCCATCTGCGGGATCAGTCCGGGGAAAGGTAGTAATCGTTAGCTTCAAATCTGTTGAATCTGTGCGCATTTCTTGAGAGGACGAAGTCATGTGAAAAACTTGGGGAGAGTGACGTTCATGTTTTTGGGTATTTTCCTGTAGTTAACGTCTGTCTGTTTGTCAGAAATCAATTAATCGAACGGTGCAATTATTTGTAAATAGTGGTAATAAGCTAGGGAAGGTTTATATATTGCTTTGGCTGAACTAGGCAGCAGCAGCAAATAATATACAAATGTGGAATCACGCCTTGGAAGCAATTTATTCTCATATATCTTTTTTGTCACACTCATCTTGGATTAGCGCCGGAAAAAAATGTTTTGCTCCAGCCGAAAACTATACAAACTAACAACAAAAAAAAACAAACACTCGCACAGGCTGATGCGAAATGACAATAAATATTTGAGACACAGAGTGCCATTCAAAAAATATTCGCTTTTCAGTTATGACTTTGCTTGAATATTCTTTTTCGTTCTAAATTCGGATTCATTAAGGGATACACTAATTTACGTCGGCTTCAAAAGTAGACTGAAATATAGATGAAGCGCTATATACCTTCGGCGTTTTGGATTGAAACGATTCATTGTTTGAATTGTCTCGCCAACTATTTGATTATTAGGGTTAATTTTGCTTAGCATATCACATCACGTAATAAAAACTAATGAAAGTGTTACTGTTTTGCATCATTTTGAAGGAAAAAAAAACACAGGAAGGGGTCTCTTGTGGGCAGCAAAATATTCGCTTATCTGAGAATTAAACTCAATCCAAGTATAGAGTAAATGATCTTGGTTTGTCCAATTTGGGGTGTTTTTACGCAACTAGTAAATGCAAATCGATTTTTCTTCATGAAAATCACACATAATCGATACGAGTTTGGGTTTGTTGAAAAGCCCCAAGTCTCTAGTTGCTAATACAGTAATCGTTCGCTAACTGGTCTGCTGTTTAACTGGGCGAACGCTAACTGGTCCTTGGACCAGTTAAAAAGCACAATTTCGTAAACAATCGACGCCATATTCAAATGGAAGATTTGCTGTGAGGGGCATTCGAATGTAATTTTAAATGTTATGAAAGTTGACATTATTTTCGCACGACAAAAACATTGATTAAACTACAGAAAAATAATTTTCTCAAATCATATGTCATACCTGTTGTCGCACTCAATGCGAAACTTCCATTGGAATCCTTTTGTTTATCCAATTACAGGAACAATGCGAATCAAACAATTCATTGAAGTTTCCCTCGATTTTATTTGACGTTTAACATGCCGGACCAGTTAAAACGCGAATGTCGATAAGTGGTCTTCCCTTTTCGCCCAGTTAGTGAATGTTTACTGTACTACCATAAGGTGTTGAAATTATTGAAATTTTTATGTTTTTTAACGATTTTCCTTAAAGAAGAATTATGATCATGGTTTGACCACCTCTGATCATGGTTTGCCCAAAAAAATGATCATGGTTTGTCCGGTTTTAGAAATCTCCATTTTTGAATGAAAACATTCGAATTCACAATTAGATGTTGCATTCATCATTGCTTGAGTTTACTGTCATCATATTGATTCATTCATAATTTAGGCTTTCTTCAGAATATTGCCTTTTCTTGGGCATTTTAGAAGTGTTCACCTCAACACAATCAACACAGAAAAACCATACTTCTGCTATGCGCGAAGCACACCATAAACAAACATAAACAAACTGCAGCGCGCCAAGCGGTTGCCATAGAAATCATGTGGACAAAACAACATTATTGAATTGGACAACTCATGATCAGAATTGAGTTCATCAAAATGCGTTAATTTAATGGTTTCGTTATGTACAAATGGTGAGCAAGCATGATGTTTACAATATTTATAAGTGTTGTAATCCAGAAAAGGTCTGAATACGTGCCAAATAATCATCTGGTGATCGATTAAAAGTTAGCTCGAATGAGGGGCGCATTGACAGAAATAGAAGGTGTATTTTATAATCCTTTAAAACATGTGATTTGGTAAAAATATACTATCAAACTACTATAAATCATGTAAAAGGCAATTTCATTTATATGTTTCGAAACATTCGAAGGCCTTATTTGACACAGGAGCGCTGAATTAGAGCATTCAAAAAAGTGGGCAAACCATGATCATATTTTCGACTGGACAAACCAAGATCATTTACCCTACTGCAGATGAATCTTCTTTTTATTCGATGGTCCTGACATTTATAGAGAAACTTTACCGTCCAAGCGTCCCGTTACTTGCGTCGTGTTGATAAGCACCATTTTTTTTTTATCCCATCTGTTTATTTTTTATTAGGTTCAATTCAGCTGTAACAGAGCCGAATTTATTGTGTACATTTTTCCTCATGTTGTATATTACACAGTAGCCATTTTAGGCCTAATAGTATTCCTATTCTATCGATACATAACACATGTCTCCTTTTTCGGCGTAAGAATATTCCTATTGTTCGAATGTTCATAGATGGACTATATACACAGCGGGACTGTTGATATGAGGCTTCCATTGTTGTGTTATAGATAGCGCCAATTACCGATGCAGCAGACCGTAATGTGAGCGGAAAGGGACTGGGATTACCGACAAACGATGATTGTTGCGTGGACGTAGTAGCTAGAACAACACACAAAGATGGTCAGTTGAGGGCCCTGAGTTATGAGCTTATGGTTGTTCGCTTAGTAGCGAACACGCAACCAGTAAGGCTCCGAAGACCCCCTGATAAGTACCATGATACACCTTATTCCAATAAATGCCTAATTCCATTCACTTGACATAACATACTGGGCCCTGTTACAGAAATCGAGTCGATAAGAATTTTGCTCGTTAGCTCTATTTTACTAAAGTAATTTACATTTAATGCAACAGTTAGCTAATTGGACAGACCTGTAATGCGACACGTTTAATTGGACATTTTTGTAAACATCAACGGCTCAATCTCCATCCTAAGCCGTTGGAGCTATTCGAGGTACCAGGTTTCATCCATTTTCGAGGAAAGATTACAATATTCTTGGCCAATATCTTAGTTCATAATTAGGAACGTCTATACAAATCGAGCGAAAGTTAGGTTCATCGTTATGATCATATTTTTCAGTGTAACTCACGAAAGCAATTTCCTTATTGTTGGGGCAATTCGTCCAACTTTTGTGGTCCACAAGCGAACGAATTATTTACGTCGATTAATCGATCCAAACCCAGAGAAAAAAAAACGTACGGTCGCTGCAGTTTTATTTTTTAAAAGTTATTTTGATTATATTGAATTTACCATGTAATGTCTCATTCCACCTCGTAAACAGCTTGGTGTGCATGTCTTCTGTCAGTGGGCTTTTGTTTTGTCATTCGCGTTGACGGCATTCGCAATGACAACGGTACAGTGTCGACGTCTAGTGACGACTTTCAATTAGGGACCATAGGGCCCTATTCCAGAAAACGAGACGTGCAATTCGCGACTACGAAGCTGAATTTGACAGCTTGTGTGCGTGAAGCGAATGTCAACAAAGAATTGCAAAAAGAATGTGATTTTTAAACGCACCGTTTTTAACGTTTTTTGCAGAAATTTTTGTAATGGTGAGTATGTATCGAAAGAACTATCCTCTAGGATGCTTATTTAGTTCAATCACACAAATTTACTGCAGGGGAAAACGTTTTCTTACCGCATCCAATGGACACTGTCTTTACTTGTGAAAAAGTAAACAAACTTTCAGGATACTAAATTTTAATAAAAATTAATAATTGTGTGCAAAATTTATCTTCCAAACGTTTGGAAAATGAGTTTTCCTTATGCAGTGAAAAAAAACTTTGCCGTAGCTTAAGCTGAATTTAACTTATAAGTGTTTTTCTGTGACCTTGTTTCATGCTTTATCAGCAGCCATCAGTCGGAGAAAATGAAACCTGCTACGTGGCTGTGGAGTTTGCGGATGTGTTCGATTACGCTGCGGGTGGAAGCCGTTTAGTCGTCGAAGGCGAAAGAGTATTCAAAGCTGAACATCTTTTAATAGTTGGTGTTGAAGAAGTTCACGATGAAGGCTTCAGTACTTTCTCGTCCTGCCTCCAGTCATCATCTCCAAGCTCGGAACCCCATACAATAAAAATTCGTACGAAAATCTCCTTCTCCAAATGGTTGTTTTGTATCATTTGCTTAAGTATGTTTTATTTTATTTCTTTATTATTGCACATTTTGCACCAAGTTGGACTGTTTCACACTTTTTCAAAAGTGCGAAAATATGAATAAAAGTGCGACCTTGCATCAAATCGATTTGCTGTCTTCAGCGCACTTATTCGTTATCAATCGAAGAATAAGTGCGCTGAAGACACCAACATGATTCGATGTTAGAGCGCACTTTTATTCGTATTTTCGCACTTATGGAAAAGGCCGAAACAGTCCAACTTGGTGCAAAATGCACAATAACGTGTTTTTAATCATAAGTAATTAATTCGCCTCTGTGCTTAACGAATTACTTTGAACTCACCAAGAGGCTACTAATAAACGACTTGTTTAAAAAAGGTAGTTTCAGGGAAGAAACACTTTAGTAAAGGCCTATTGATTTAAAAAGTATATTCTTAACTTGTCTATTGTGCAGGAATCCGGTATTTCCTCTTCTAGCTTCACTGTAGATTTAGGCTTTTGACGATACTGCTTCACGAGAGTCACTGCTTTGACAATAGATTCGAGCATTTCTCTTGATTTAAGTCCAGTCCATGATACAAGATCGTCATCGCTTCCAAAGGAGATCGCTAAGATACGCTTGACTTTAAGTTTATCCAAATCCGTAGTGTCTACCTGAACTGCTTTCTCTACTGTAGAAACACAGACTTCGGGATGATCTGCACATTCAGCATCGATGGCAAGATCTGAAAGGTTTGGTGTATCATGTCTCTGGTCCATCGCTGCCCCAACTTTGGCACGGTTTGCAGCACGTTCAGCACGGCCCTCAATAAGTCTTTTCCTGGCTTCGCTGATGGGAGGTTGTGGCAAATTCAAGTCGGGAACTGCTGATGGCCTAAGAATTAAGCGATCAGTGGCACGGCTTGTTGCTATAAAAAGTTAAATAATAATAAAAAAAAATTATAATATTATTGCTTCAAGGCGTGTATTACACTTCATACTTGGAGAGTAGAAGTTCGACACGGTGAAATGGAGGCTACTAATACGGGAGGTTTTTGTAGGTTCTATCTTTAGCCGTAGTCGTTGGATCCAGTCTAGATACCGCGATTTGTCCGTTTTCGGAGGGAAGGCATGAAAAGAAATTCCGGGACGATATCTCTGCTTACATCCGGGGACGACACAAACAATACGGCTTTTGAATTTTGCAGATTGTTCGGAGTCAGCTTCAAGCAAATTTCGTCCGACTTGCATGTTCTCCGGGCAATTTGCGCAGCTTTTGACGTCCATATTTCACACGTTCTAAGGAAAATATTTTGAAAAATATTAGAGCACTGATTGAATAGAAGCCAGGTCTTTGTATTTTAGGTATTTTATGAACACTGAGCGGATATTTTTATATTAAATTTCATTAATTCGGTTTACCTCTCTCGCAGGTAGATTGACAGAGGGTGTACTTCAACGGCTTTTTTTCACTACTAAATGACAATAAATTTTGGTTCGGAGCATCGAAACAGCTAAGAAAAACTATTTCTCAACAATTTCCACTAATTGTAAGATAAACACGGTACAAGTTTTCGAGAAATCAATATATTAATTACAGAGAAAATATGCAACGGTTTGTTTACATATTTTTCACTCACACGCGAAACTTTCATAGGTGGTGACACCGTACCTTCGATGACGCGAATTCGTCTCGTCTCGTCTCGGTTTCAGTCACTGTCGAGACGATCGAAATATCCAATTCCAGTACACGAGTTTCATTGAAATGTTTTATTTGGTAGACTGCAGAGACTTCAGTCAGTTTTTCTCGGTATGATCAGTGATGTCAGATGAGAAGACATGTTTTTGTTTTGAGAAAAACGACAAACAATTTTAAAATAGATTAATCGATACCAAAATATAAAAAAAAAAACATAACAAAAAGGAATAAGTTTCATATATCTTTTGGTTCCATTGATATTTTTCCTCGAGCATTACTCATTTTCGTTCAATATGTGAAGACTCTTTTCGTGCCGTGTTAATATATTCAAAACAGTCATCTAGCATCCCTGGATATGAGTTCAATGTTTACATTTGGTTGTGTTGTTTGGAAGAGGCCCATTTGAAAATCTGTAAAATTGAGTTGAAAACATACATTGCTTATGCAATACTAGTTTAGCCGTGAAACAATTTTTGAAGAAAAAGGCGTAGCAGAAGAATACCGATGCTTTCAATCAACAAGGTGAACAAACACATCAAACAAACTAGACGATTCGACTGATACGTCGACGAGCGCGGCCAAACGGTCGTCGAGCCAGACGAGCTACTCGTTCGTTTTCAGTCGAGCTCGGCTTCTGGAATATGAAAAAAAAAACGAGACGAGCGCTCGTCTGCTTTATGCCCTGATTAGTGGAATGGTTGGGAAAAAACTCCCAATTTTCAAAACCGTGTTTTGGGTGATTTTCAAGAGTTTTCTGTATATAACTAATATAAACAGTGACCTAAGTATCGAGTGATCGTGGTCCATATGACAACAGCTATTGCATTCGATTTAATACAGAAACATCTTTTTTTTTTTTTTTTTTATATCTGTATTATAGTGACTTTCAACACTTTTGGCTGGTTCGTCACTTTTTACTTCCAATTTTGGAAGAATGTTGGGAGTGAGAATTGAACTCGTGATCTTCTGCGTGAGAGGTATGGATGTTACCACTACGCCAGATCGGCTCCAGAAACATCTTGATTTCCTTAACTGGTGCATGTTATCCCATTTTCCCCAACCCATTTTGATCGTCAAATTGTTCAACTTTTTTACTATATTTTCTGTTCTTGTTTCAAGTAAAAAAAAAATAAAATTGCCAGATAAATTTCCCTTATAATGCTATATAACACAACATTTGTCGCAATAACGACAAATGTTGTAATATGCGTTACTCTTAATGCTCTTAATACTCTTAATCTAGGTAGTGCGGACTGAATCGAAACGGCTGTCAAAAAAGATCCAATTGAAATGTCAAAAGAGATCCATTGATCAAGGTGCTATACTATAGGTGGACCGCAATGTCAAAATTGCTGTTCGGCCATTGCTCGTGAAAAAACAAATTTGTTTACAAAACATATCATATCTTTTGGTGACAAATGCATTCGTCGGCAAAATAGCTGCTCGCGCTTTACTGTAGGTAGGTAATTTTCTGGATTTTTTCGTATAACAATTTCTCATAATTGCTTCTACTTTTTCAGATATCTACAATCAGCGGTCGAATTAAAAACAGTGCAGAAGGATGTTTTGAGTATGTTTTAGCTTCTAGCCGCGCAATCAACGCTTTTTTTCCAAGCAAGCAGCGTTTTAATCGTACGTGGTTTTATTGAGCATTTAAAAAAGTGTTATTTTTTTGTTTTATCATCAGGGCAAAAGCATGAAATAGAATCGTACGTAGTACAAATTTATCGGCACAATCTGATCAAGGACGGAGGCATCATCAAACGGAAACTACGCGAGAAACTTTTCGAAGAGATAAAACTGCGCCGCAACACTCGTGTCAAAATGGACGAGTTGGGCTGGGTGTTGATGAACCACGATTTGATAACACGTAATGAGCCAAACCAACAGCATGCCAATGGTAATCGACCAAATAATTTTAAATTCAACATGGAGCAGTTGCGAAACCTACTGGAGCAGCACGAACAGAACAATCACGCTGGTGGGTCGGTTTGATATATTTGTTCCGCTAAAGAATGATTATATTTGTTGATTTTTCAGAGTTGACTTCCAAAAAGCAAAACAAATTCCTGCGTATGCTGGATGAATTTTACAAAACGACAAAGTTTTGAAGGAAATTAAAGAGATGGTAGTGGCGAATCGACTTCTATCGGAAATTCGTCATGTGACTACGGTGGAACGTATGCTGAAACATGCTGCTGCTTTGTATGCCGAGAGTATTTCCACACTGCCGATGAGTATACCAGTCATTTCCAAAAATTGCATGGTGAGAAATTTCTTATTGTTGCGGCGGTGGATCGATTTCAGACTAGTCAAAAGTTCAACGTTCTACATCACTACAATGTCCTTAATCCGGTGACAATATTCACGATTTGCAACGTATACCACACAGCCCTAATAAAAAAAACAAGAAAAGACGGGTCTAATATTTTACAATACAGAACAAATCTACCACTTTCCACGAAAGTCGGAGAACCACTATATCGGTTCGACATGGAATGGCTAATACATATAAGGCAGAAAAAAGGTTTAACTTTGGAATTCAACATCCTATATTTTCTCGTACCATTAAGTTCATGGCGCATTTGATGTCGGTCATCGTAGCTGCTGCTATGGAAATGACGTGAGCATATACCTTGATTTTTCTGAGGCTTCCAATCCTTCGATTGGCCACAGAAAAGTATCCATTTATGAAGTCTATCTCCATCTCGGGGGAAAGTGTGGTAAACAATGTCCGGGTTGTTTTTCGTTATGCGGACCTTGTTTCCGCATCCTTTTACTGCACAATAATACGGCATCTGAAGAAAATAAGATATTCACAATATAATTTTGGCATGATAGAGAACCGCGAGATGAACGATTATCTGTGGAGGAGTTGGACAACAGATTTCTTAGACTTATAGCACTTTAATCACACTCACAAGCTCTTCAAATCCTCACTGTCCCCCAAAACTATTGAATAATATGTAATATAAATACCTTATTGCAGCTCTAGTACACTATTTTTCACGAATATATATTTGCTTATTTCTTTCTTCAGTTGTTTTCCTCAGCGAGTTGATATGAAACCATAACGACACAACCAAACAAAAAGTAAACAATGCAGAAAGCTACGTCTCGCAACTCGTATTGTCATGAAAGTGTCAAGAACGAAACACCTATTCGCGTTGACGGCGGAATGGTGTCGACATCTGGATACGATATTAGTTTCTATGAGGTCAACTATTCTCTATCAGATTAGTCGACCCTAAGGCAGTTTTAAATTGCTAAAATTTGAATGAAATTTTTTTCTTTGCGTTATTTGCCTTCTATAAGTACGCTGTTCTGACCCCAATTTAAACTATTTTCTATCAATTTTCAGATATTCTCACCAAAACTTGCCATTATAATACAAAATTATCTTTAAACACAATTTGTGTATGATATTTTTTTACTACTTGCAAGCAAAAGTGATTTTAGTTTACCTAGAGTACTAATTTGGTTTGGTAAAAATAATTTTCATTCATAATTTTTATTTTAAAAGCACGTTTATGTCTTTTGCAAACCCATATTGTCATGCCTGCTCCCCCATTTCGTAATACGAAGCTCAATGCCGTCAATGCGGATAGTTTAGCATCTTGCCATTGATCAGGAGTGTTATTTTTCTTATGATAATCAACACTAGAAAAGAGGTATTGTTGTCAAGGGCAAAAATAATTAAAATTATAAAATGAACAAACTACATTTTTCCGTCAATTGTTTAATTAACCATTGCATCTCTGAAAGAGCATCTCAGCCTTTCACTGAGAAACGCATTTTTAATGTCCCCTCTCTTTGACATAACGTTTTTCCGAACGAAATAAAAACAAACGTCAGTCAGAGTCACGTAAATGTTTACTCCTGCGATTCGAAAATATTCGATAAAAAGTGGAAGGACGAGATGCCAGATGATTTTTAAAAAAAGTCTGTAAAAACATGTGAATGTCTGTTAAAATGTGGAAAAGTCTGTAAAAGTGTGCAGATTTATAGAAATGTCTTTTGACGTTAATTTTCACATATTCATTAATACTTTGTACATCGCGATGCACGTAAGATTGTATTTTGTATAGTGGTTCTTAGATCTTCGTCAAAAGTGGTAATTTTGTTCTTTATCGCAAAACATTAGACTCGTATTTTTTTTATTTTTTCATTTCCATTTTAGGGTGATCCAAAAAATCATTTTTTTCCACTATTTCCCCAAATGACCTTTTTTCTAAAATTTATAACTTTCGAACCACTTAACCGATTTAGATGATCGACATATCAAATTGAAGCCAAAGAGCTTTAATTGAGAAGTATTGAACTTGCAGATAATATGGATCCTATTTTCGTAATTATTGATTGTAGTCGTTTTTTAATGTTTTCATGGCTTTGGACTAGGGGGCGCTATATTTTTTCATATTTTTTTCTTGAAAGCTGAGAATTTTCTACATAAAATATCTCGATATCAGAGATACTTTTTTTTCCGTTTTTGAAATATGATTTTTCAAAACTAATCGATGGTTCGAAAAACAATTTTTCCCACTACAAAAAGTCATAACTTTTGAACTATTAGACCGATTCATATCATCGACATATCAAATTGAACCTTACGAGTTATTTTTCTTTGAAAAATATTACTTTTGCGAAAAAATTGAATTTTTGTTTTTGTAATTATTGATTGAGTTAGTTTTTCATAATTTTCTCGGTTAAAGATAGGAGCGCTATATTTTTTATATTTTTTATGGAAAGCTGAGAATTATTTACCTAATTTATCTCGATGTCAGAGATGCTCTAATTATCGTTTTCAAGTTACAATTTTGTAAATTTAACATGTTTTAAGTCTTCGATCAATATTCATATGTAACTAAACTAGACCTATGCTACTAGAATCATGTCTTCTTGCAAGTGTAATATTTTTTTTTTCAAATACTGCTTATTGGCTTCAATTTCATATATCGATTATCTAAATCGGTTCAGTAGTTCAAATGTTATGATTTTTTGCAGAAAGTTATTTTTGGACAAAGGGAGAAAAAAGATTTTCCGAACCACCGGTTAACTTTGAAAAATCATATCTAAAACACGAAAAATAGCATCTCTGATATCGAGAGATGTTATGTAAAAAATCCTCAGCTTTCAAGAAAAAATATAAAAAAATATAGCGCCCTCTAGTCCAAAGTCATAAAAAAATAAAAAACGACTACAATCAATAATTACTAAAATGTAATTATTTTTTTCGCAAGTTAAATATTTTTTAATAGAAGGCTAGGGCGTTAGTTTCAATTTTATATGTCGATCATCTAAATCGGTTCAGTGATTCAAAAGTTATTAATTTTCATTTGTAATTTTTGGGAAAAGTGGAAAAAATTGATTTTTCGGACCACTTAATAACTCTAATGTGTTGTAAGTGTGTATAAATGTTTCAACGATCTGCACATACATACGCGTTGTTAATTTTTATAAAAATTAGTATTTCTTCGTTGATATATTGGACATCCACCAAGGCTTGCGGTCTTGTCGTTGATGAAATTTTTAAGAAAATGCAGTGTATATTTTCCTACAGAGTACATTAAATGTGAATAACCGTATCCTCTCTTTCGTCTGCAATGATGTCAAGGAAAAAGTAGGGGAGATGGGGGTAAGACGGACATGTTAAGGAAAACTTAAATTTTATCTTTGGAAACTTATGTTTTCAAAAATTCAAAAGCAGTTTCTTACAGTTCAATATACTGGTTTTCGAAAAGCTCGCCAAATGTTTTATAAAAATTTGTTTTTCCATGTTTTAACTGAAATTAAAACATGCCGAAAAGTACAACATTTTTATCGGTGCTGGTTAATTGACATGTAGTGGAGGGATCGCTCGCGAGAGGAATAATTTCTCTCTCTCCCAGTGTTTGTGCGTCCAGTAACTGAAATAGAACAAAAAGAGAAAGCAATATAAAAAAGAGTTCAATCACTTCATCCCTTCACTTTCCCTCATGCATTGAATGTGATTATGGATATGACTATCCATTATTAGTATCGCCGGTCTAACGTCATGTGTATTGATATAAACTAAATATAATAACTTTTCTGTATTAAAACTATGGAAAAATGTCATATGGTGAGTCAAATATCTTTGATGTGATGAATAGAGCCTCTTATTTTCCACAAATCTTTGAAATATTGTTATATCCAAAAAGTCTACAACAAAAATAAAAAGTGTTTTACAGATATGTCTGTGAATTTACAAACATATTTGTAAATCTGGCATCTCTGGTGGTCTGAGAATTTATTGCAAGAAATCGCTTGAAAACATGCATGAATTTCCTTGAAAATGAAGTGGATTGAGTCCGCACCACTTAGCTCTTAATGAATCGTTGCATTCTCCGCAGATTGACCCCCTTTTATATAAATCAAAGACATAGTCCTATGTCAGAATACAAACGAATTTCAAACCAAAAAATTATAGGAGGTTGTGTCCAAGATACGACCGCATTGTTGACGTAGAACTACGCTGTTATTCTATATAAGTCGCTTATTTATACCTTCGGATATTATTCTATAATGCTGTGAAATTTTAGAAACAACTGCTTAGTAGAATAATCTCTGAAATGGTTTTTTCATTGTAGAATTTGTTGACGATAATTGAATGATGATTCATTCTTGCCCTCGCAAAACAATACACTAGCTGATCGTAAGTCGCAATTTATTTCATGTCAATGCAATGAAAATTTACCTCGAACGCTTTTCTTTTTTTTTTGCTTTTTTCGCAATTGACATAGACTCGGCTAGAGTCGATTATATACATGTTGCACCACCACCATTATTCCACATCCCATAACTACATCAATATATCTTTGGCACCGCATGGAAACAACAACAATGACAACACTTGCAAGTATCAAATATCATGCTACATGTTATTTAGTATTGCCTTAAAGGAGTCGCACCTCTAGGCATCGTTCGTACAACGTAAACCAAGCGCCAAACAAGCGTTCGCCATAGCATGCATACAGAGCCATACATTGGTGGCTTGAAACTACTAGGAATATAAACACTTCTCATCATTTTGCGCAATTCTCAAAAGAAACGCTTCTGTTAATATTACTGGCCTCGAAAAAAAGTTGTATTTCTTTCTCATGCTCGAGAGAAGCGCAGCTATCACCCTTAGTGGAGGAAGTTTTGCTACTGGCAAGCGAAACCACATACAAGATTCCAGAACGACATTTACTTTCTCGGTGACTTAACAAGCGAAATAAACTCTTTTTGTTAATAACAACCTCGAAAACAGTAGCAATGCTTCATAGCGCTAATGCAATCCTAGCTGAAGGCAGTTTTGCCACTGGCACGCGAACTCAAATAACTTATAACATTCCAGTAAGACATTCAAGATGCTTGGTGTTCCCCAAATATTTTTTTGACGCACAACCTTAACGCCTGCTTCGCCATAACGTCAGTTTAATGCATTGATGCATTCTCAAAGGCACCAACGAAGCCCTTATGATGACGGAAAACAAACAATGTTAACTGCTTGGAAAAAGACTGAATTATGCCACACAGCTTGTACTCTGCTGTAACACCCATCGATGCGAATTCGCTGATGAGTTTGTCAAGAGCGACCGCCTTCACCACCAGCGGGGGGAGCTTGATTTTGGTTGCTGCCTGGGTAACGGCGTTTACATTTTCGACCGACGCGCCGAAATCGCCTACTTCGCGGTTGTGCGATGCGGTGTCACACTCGCGAGGGCTCGGTTCAGTGCGAGCGCTTTTCACTGCACCAACATCGCGTGCATCATTGGATGACACTTGCCTCGAAATATTATTGCTCCTGGCAATGCGTTCGTTCTTTGCAGGGCTCGAGTCTGCCTTCCTCTTCTTCTTGCTCATCATACACTAAGCGAAGCGTCCAATTTATGACGCGGAAAGAAAAACACACGATACGAATAACGTGAAAAACGAACAGAAAAACCAAACGACGATATCCAAGTTGGATTACCACTGGTGGGGTCCAATCTAAGATCGAAGCGCAGCGAAAGCAAAGTGAACTGGATTGCTCAACAGTCCGATGCCGAATGAGAGTTTTCCTCAGCGAGATCCACTGTTTATACTCTAGGCAAGTATTCCCCTTCATTCTTCTACTTTTCCTTTGTTCATGGGGACTTTGAATCCTACGATTTCCCCTCCGTTGGTCGTCGATAAGTTGCTCGTTATTGACAGGTCTGTTCGGGAAAGCACACAAATGGACAGAACAAATGTATGGGAAAATGGAAACGCTTCAAGTTTTGATGAATTTTAACCATTTACAAACCAGGGGATTCTAATGTATAGCATATTAAACAAATCTTACGTAATTTCCGATTCGTTTAGTATGTGAATCGCCAAAATCCGTTCGCGGCAAAAATAGTTATTAACGTTAACTTTATTTCATAAAAACGTGACCTGTTTTCTGATTTGGCACCCTTAATGAAAGACGTAGTTCTACGTCAAAAACGTAACATTACCATTTTACTGGCTGCGCCATCTGGTTGTAAATCTAACCTCAATTCGTCAACACAGCAGCGCCTCTAGTGTTCAGTTCGATACCATTTCTCAAACACTGGCAGCACTGAAACGATTGATTACAGCGCAATCATTTTTTTCTTTGCATTTCCGAAGCAACCAAAACAAAAACAGACATTCGAAAATCTATCTCAGGAAAACCTTTACTCGGTTCAGTTACGAGAGATTAACTAATAGTGAGATTCAAATGGTGCTGATTTATAGATGAGCATGGACATGATTCCTTAGAATAAAATTAGTAAAAAATCGATCCAAGCGCAGAAGATATGACATTCCATCCGACACATTCGTAGTGGACCCCGGAACTGGCCAAGATGAGCAACAAACCGAACATCAACGAGTATCAAATGCTGGAGCGTCTCGGGGTCGGATCCTACGCTTCAGTAAACCGCGCAATGAGGAAGGTGAGTTTAATGAATCAACACCTTCGATTGATGGGGGCGCGTCATTAAATAATGCTTCATTACCACAACCATATCCCCCACCCACCCTACAGAGCACTAAGGAAATATTCGCAATCAAATGTGTGGAGAAGGCTTCGTTGTCGAAAACCGCCGTCGACAACATAATAACCGAGATTAGTTTGCTGAAAAAGCTGAAACATTCGCACATAGTCGAGATGAAGGATTTCCTGTGGGATGATCGGTTTATTTACATCGTGATGGAGTACTGCAATGGGGGGAGTTTGTCCGCCTACATTCGGCAGAAGCAGAAGTTGAATGAGGGCACGTGTAAGATCTTCCTGCGCCAGCTCTCGCTGGCGCTGAGATATATGCGGGAAAACGATGTGAGTCATTTCGATTTGAAACCACAAAATTTGCTGCTGACGAAAGCCAGCGGAGGAGAGATCAGTTTGAAGGTGGCCGATTTCGGATTCGCGCAGCATTTGAAGTTGGGCCAGGAGAATACCTCGATCAAGGGATCGCCTCTGTATATGGCGCCGGAGATTCTTCTGAAGCATTGTTACGACGCAACGGCGGATCTGTGGAGTATAGGCGTTATCCTGTATGAGTGCCTCTTCGGGAAGGCTCCGTACAGTTCGAAATCACTTCAGGAGCTGCTGGAGAAGATTCGGAACAACACGAGAATCGAGATTCCCAAATGCCATTCCATTTCAGCCGAGTGTGAAGATCTTTTGTGTAGACTGCTCCAGCGGTCACCCAAGGATCGGATCAAGTTCGAGGAATTTTTCAAACATCCTTTCCTCGATTTGGAACACGCGCCTTCCGACGAGAATCTCGATAAGGCGATAGCCCTTATCAACAAGGCCATCGAATTGGACAAGGAAAGAGATTACGACACGGCATATCATCACTACTGCAAAGGGTTACAGTATTTCGTTCCTATCATCCAGGCGGAAACGAGTCCAGCTAAGAAGCAGATTCTACGTCGAAGGGTTCAAACGTATTTGAATCGGGCGGAGGAAATCAAACACTCGTTCCGACGAGAACCCGAGACGAAACCGGTTGCCGCGGACAAAACACTAGAAAAGACACCTTCACGAGCGGAAATGATACAGCGGGCACTGGAACCAACCGAACTGTACAAACAACTGCTAGCGCTAGCTTCATCTAGTCCCGAATTGAACGGTCCGCTGGAAATTGGCCGCCAGGCGGAGTTGTACGCACTGGAGAACAAGCTGGACATCGCACTGGACTCATTCAAGACCGCTCTTGGTGCCTTAATGCCACTGCTGGCTGCCGAACCACGTGGATCCAAGCGGAAGGAGTTACTGCATCAGCAGATAGTTCGATGGATGGAGGAAGCGGAACACATCAAGTCCATTCGTTCGGCGCAGATTCTCGAGGAAATGGAGAATAGTCCCGTGGGAACCTCTAATTGCTGCGTGCAGTGAAGGGGGAATTTTGATCACAGCTTTTGCTTTTAGTATTTCTTATTTTAGGCGTTGATTATTTCATAAATATTTATTCCAAGCTTTGCCCGGAATTTTGCTCAGTGTTTTTCAATGGTTGATTGCTTTAAAATTGATTCCGATTATATGCCACAAGCTTATGTGCGTGTCCCTGACATTTTCTCTATATCACATCCGTGCGTTTCGCGTGACTGATTTAGGCTACCGAAATTCTAAAATTTTTATTTACAATTTTATTATGATATAATAAAAGCTTGTCATTTCTTATCTTCGGGTGGCGCGGAATCACCCCCTGTCAATCCGTTCCAAAGTTTCTTCGCTGCCTATAATTAATTGAAATGATAAAACGCTTTCGTAGACAGAGTCAATTCAAATTTCGCTCACCGCAATGACGGGAACTTCTCGCCGCTGGTTCAGCGGCACAAGAGTCTCGTTCTGGTGCAGCTGATACCAGCCCCAGTGGATTCCGATGAGCGCCGGCACCATTACCACCACTACCAGATGTTTGTTCATGAAAATCTTGAACCGGGACATCTCGCTTGCGGAGGATGTTCACTGCTGTGTTAGGACGTGAATCGCTGCAGAGCTCAGCCAATTTTTCCAATGTTATGAATTCCCGGTTGAGATCTCGCTGTTTATGTTGTTTTGGCAGATGCTTTTGTTATTGCTAGAGGTGCTAGATATGGAGACATTCGTCTTTCTATGAAGTTGCACACTTGACGAATCCACGTCCGATTCACAACCAGATGGCGTAGCGAATAAAATGATGCTTTGTGTTTTTGGATTGAAATTCGTTTGAATATTTTGGAAGATCAAAAATTTTCATCAAATTCTTTCTACGCTGAAAAGGTTAGAAAATCATCAATTTATATTTTTTCACCCATAAAGCTTGGTTTAGAGTTCCCGTGAACGTGAACTAGAACAGGTGTTGAAATAGTACGATCATTTCACAATGAATCACATTGCGAACAAACAACTCATAGAATTGTGGTGAATAGAATTTCACCCGTTCACGTTCATATTAAAAGTTCGCCAGTAAGCGAGAAGTAAATAAACATCGAATTTCATCAAATTAATTCGAATAAAATATACAGTTGTTCACAAATGAACCCGAAGCAACGAAGTTTTCCGACTCTTATACTTATGACAGACATACAGCTGAACTATTAACCGTGGTGTATCCAACCGATTCCTTTTTTTGAGTGTAACAACCTTGACATCTTCTATCATACGTGTAACCACTGCTGTCAAATAAAACTCACTACAAGTTGAACTTCCAGAGCATAAAGGTGTTTTCTTTATTCGCTGCTGTGTAAGCCCTCGGAAGTCTTTCCACGTGTTGTCGTGCTCTTCTTTGTGCCGCTCTTTAGGTTATGGGCCCAGGCATGGAAGAAAAATCGAAAGTGTTTGCATTCGATGGAAATAATTTCCATAATTGGAAATTCCGTATGGAGACGGTGCTCGATATGCATGATCTCCTCGATTGTTTAGTTCGTGACGCGGAAGAGGTCCCGGAGCTGCAAATCCAGGAGGAGGATCCGGCTGTCGTGAAAACTAATAAGGAGAAGAAGTTCACAGAACGAAAAACGAGTGAGAAGAAATGTAAATCGTTCATCGTTCAAGCAATTGATGATAATCAATTGGAGCTCATAAAGGATTGCGGAACACCGAAGCAGATTTGGAGCACGCTGAAAAACGTTTTCGAACGTCGTGGTGTAGCTGGTCAGCTGTATCTCCGGAAGAAGCTCCTCACTCTAAGATACGTGGAGGGAGTTTGCCGGATGTCGGAGCACCTCTTGCGATTCGACAAGCTATTACGCGAACTGAAGGGAAGCGGAGCGACCGTCGAGGAATCAGATGCTGTGTGTCATTTGTTGTTGACACTGCCGTCATCGTTCGATTCGGTTGTGACGGCGATTGAAACACTACCCGATGGCGTCACAATGGATTTCGTTAAGAAAAGGCTATTGGACGTCGAGTTAAAACGGCGTAATTCAGAAGCAAATGATGAAGCAAGTGGCGGTGCTGGTGACGGTGTGGCAATGGCGAGTAAACACAATAAAAAGAAAATAAAATGCTATCAGTGCGGGAAGTTCGGACACAAGAAGGCAAATTGCCAAGAATTCGATCGCGAAAATGAAAAGCAAAAAGTGAATTATCAAAACAAATCTCCGAAACCGAAAAGAGATGCACATCAGCAGAAGGCTCACGTTGGTGCACAAGAAGAACATCCGGAAATTGCTTTTGTAGCAACAAGTGATGAAGATTTAGTGCGTGTCGGTTGGTATTTAGACTCGGGAGCCACCGATCACATGTTATGTGACTCGCGATATTTTTCGGTAATGCGGCGGTTGGAACGTCCGATTGAAATTATTGTAGCAAACGGACAGAAACTGTTAGCAGATTTTTGCGGCGATGTGATTTTGTATACGGTCGTCGATGATAAAGTGAAAAAGTGCGAAGCGAAGAACGTACTCTACCTGCCGGGGTTAAGTTGCAATCTTTTCTCGGTGAAGCGAATTGCCAAAGCGGGTCTTCATGTGTGTTTTAAAGATGATAAAGCCGAAGTGAAGATGAATAGTAACGTGGTTGCTGTTGGGCGACTGTATGGAAAACTTTACGAACTAGACATTTTTTGCAAACGGAGTGAAATGGGGACAGCTATGTTTTCAGGAAAAGTGTCCCGAAATGCAATGCTTTGGCACCAGAGGTTCGGCCATGTCGGCTGTGATAGTTTGCGTGAATTAGTGAAGTGCGAGATGGTTGATGGACTGAATCTGTCGAACTTCGATGCAGATACAGTTACTTGCGAACCGTGTTTGTCCGGGAAGATTGCAAAGTTACCGTTCACTTCCGGCAAAGAAAGACGATCAACGCGACCGTTAGAACTTATACATAGTGATGTATGTGGACCAATGACCCCCCGCACCTGGAATAGTAAGCGATTTTTCGTTTCCTTTATTGACGATTTCACGCATTTCACGATCATTTACTTGATGTCAACGAAGAACGAAGTAATTGATTGTTTTCGGGAAAAAATTGTACGCCTTCGGACGGATAACGGTGGAGAATTCGTGAATGAAGAGATGCGCACGTTTTGTCGGAACAAAGGGATTTCTATGGAGTTGACGGTTCCCTACACGCTGGAGCAAAACGGTGTATCTGAGTGGATGAACCGTACGCTGATGGAGAGGGCCAGGGCATTGTTGGCTGAAAGTGGATTTAGTAAGGCAATGTGGGGTGAAGCTGTATACACCGCCACGTATTTGACAAATCGATGTCCAACATCAGCGGTGACAGAAAAGAAGACTCCGTATGAACTTTGGACCGGTCGAAAACCGGACGTATCGAAGCTAAAAATTTTTGGAAGTGCCGCGTATTTGCATGTTCCAAAAGAACTCAGGTCGAAGCTGGACTCAAAGTGTAAGAAAATGTACCACGTTGGGTACACTGTGAATGGTTACCGACTATGGGACGAAGCGCGACAGAAGATAGTTATTGGTAGAGATGTAGTGTTCGACGAATCTAATATTTTCGGTGAGAAACTTGAAGAGAAACCGAGTGTTCAGAAGAAAAGGCAAGTGGTATTTGAAGAGACGATCAATCGAGATAGTGCAATTCCAGACGAACTTGAAGACGACGTGTCAGATGAAGGTGAAGATTCAGGAGAGGAACAGCCTGATGAACAGGAACAAGCATCTGTGCGTCGTAGTGGTCGAGATATACGAAAACCGGTTTGGCATGAAAGCTTTGTTGAGGATCTGCCGACTACAGTGGATGGTCTTAAGCAGCGGTCCGATTGTGTTCAATGGCAAGCTGCTATTTCCGATGAAAAAGAGTCTCTTAACAAAAACAAAACTTGGGTTATTGCAACACCACCTCCAGGTAAGAATATCATTGACAGTAAATGGATATTCAAAATTAAGCGAAATGATGTAAGCGGAGCCGACCGTTTTAAGGCTAGGCTTGTAGCCAGAGGATTCTCTCAGCGCAAAGGTTATGATTACGAGAGTACTTACGCACCAGTGGCCAAACACACAACATTGCGTGTATTATTGGCTATCGCCAATCAAAAAGGGATGCATCTTCACCAGCTTGACGTGAAGACTGCATTTCTCAACGGTGTGCTCGAACAAGATATATACATGCGCCTACCAGAGGAATTCGGTGCAGGAAATCTAGTTGTCAAGCTGCTGAAGTCTATTTATGGCTTAAAGCAGGCATCCCGTGCTTGGAATTCCAGATTTGATGATTTCATTACGAGCCTTGGCTTCAGGCGTAGTAAAGTAGATAACTGTTTGTATACCGCGATCGTTGCAAAAGAGGAAGTGTATTTGATCATATATGTAGATGATATTTTGATCGCTAGTCGGTCTATGAATAATATCAAGAATCTAAAAGTCAAATTGAAGGACGAGTTTAAAATGACCGACATGAACGAGATCAGCACATTCCTGGGATTAACGATAGAGAGGCATAGAGATGAAGGCATTCTGAAAATAAGTCAGCGGAAGTATTTGGAAAATCTTCTAGCTCGTTTCGGCATGGCTGATTGCAAGCCAAAGCAAACTACGTTGGAGGCAGGCATCAAACTTGAGAAGTGTAAAGATCCAACGAAGTACACTACCCAGCCGTATCGAGAGTTGATTGGTTGCCTGACTTACGTTACCGTAACGTCCAGACCTGACTTATGTGCCGCTGTCAACTATTTGAGTGCGTTCCAAACCTGTGCAAGTGATGATCATTGGAATCACGCTAAACGTATTTTACGATACATTAAAGGAACTTTGAACTTAAAGATGGTGTACGAACGAAGCGAAACGTGCAAGATTATCGATGGATTTGCCGATTCCGATTGGGCAAGCGACATCTGTGATCGAAAATCAACATCGGGTTTTATATTTCGAGTTTACCAAGCGAACGTATCCTGGCTAACGCAGAAGCAGAAATCAGTAGCATTGTCATCTACCGAAGCGGAATACGTTTCACTGAGTATAGCTGTTAAAGAAGCGCTGTGGCTGCGAATGCTGTTACAGGACTTTCATATCGACATCACGGAGCCCGTCACAATCCGTGAAGACAATTAAGCGTGCATCAGTATTGCTGAAGAAGACAAGCCTATCAAGCGACTGAAGCATATTGACGTGCGATACCATTTTTTACGCGAAGAAATCCAGAGAAGAACAATCCAGTTGAAGTATGTGGCGTCGGAAGACCAAATATCCGATATAATGACTAAAGGACTTCCAAGACCACAATATGAGAAGCTGCGAAGCCTGCTAGGGTTATCGGCTTGAAGGGGGGTATTAACCGTGGTGTATCCAACCGATTCCTTTTTTTGAGTGTAACAACCTTGACATCTTCTATCATACGTGTAACCACTGCTGTCAAATAAAACTCACTACAAGTTGAACTTCCAGAGCATAAAGGTGTTTTCTTTATTCGCTGCTGTGTAAGCCCTCGGAAGTCTTTCCACGTGTTGTCGTGCTCTTCTTTGTGCCGCTCTTTATGAACTACCGCTGTACTTCGAAAATTGTATGTCTGTCACCATGTACAACGCTAGAACCATGCAAGCAACTCGGTACAATCGCTGTATCTGTACCGACCTATTTCACCGTTGTACATGGTTACAGCTTGTCAATATCAACTGCTCGCAGCGCCATAGACGGGTAGTGGTGGCACCATGAATAAGTTTTGTCAACACCGAATCAAAACACCGCAGTGTTAAATATTCAGTTAGAGACGAATGAACTCCCAGAGTTTAAAGTCTCTTAAATCCAACACCAATTCCAATTCCTATTCAGTTCGTGAGGAAAAAAACTATAAACTATATATACCTGTGGCCAAGAGTAGTTGAACAACGGTAATGGAGCTAGCAAAGAAAAGGAAGGCTACGATGCTCGACAAATCGGGGATGCTGGTCGTCATTGAAGTGTGGAAGGACAATATTCTGTCCCTTCGGAGCACTTCCAAGAACTCCCACATCTACAAGCAAATGTGTGAGGAGCTGAAAGGCCACGGCGTTATACTTACGGCGGTCGAATTGAAAAATCGGATCAATAATCTCTCTCGGAAGTACAGGTAGATACTTTTTGAAAAGAATATAAAATCAAGTCAAAATAATGGCATATTTGGTCCCTACGTGGGGAAATGTGCCCTTTGTCAAAATAATCACAAGTGCCCCTGATTTTCATAAATTCCTGATCCACTGAAAAAAATCATTATATTAATGCCAGAGATAAGATATTTTTTGTGGCATTTGTGATTATTTTGACAACTGAGCTACTAAAAAGACATATTTACAAAGCATACGGACCAAATATGCGTTTATTTTGGCTCGAATTAACATGCTTTTCGGCTGTTAAAACGTTTGAGTCAGCACTCTACGGGCAATTTTTTGAGATAGTGTACTTTTACAGATTCGAAAGAAACGCCATGGGGCCCTCGGGAGGATCACCTTCTTCTTGGGATTATTTTGATATTCTACACCGCTTTCTCCATACTTATAAACAAAACAGGTGATTGGTTCCGGTAAGTTAAAAGTAATTTTGACAGTAAATTTTCGAAAGAAGGAGACTGCATGGATCGACTTTCTCTTGTGTTAAACATCATCTAGAAAGCTTTCCTTACCATTTTTAATTTATTGAATGTGAGATAAGAACTTCCCTTTCAATTTGAGTCGTACAAATATAGTATCAAATCTCATGCAATGGGTGACTTTAGCGGTGGTCCAAATGACCTGTTTGGTATAATTATTCTGAAAATAATCAAACTGAGACCTTGCAGAATCATGCGCGGAACGTGAATGTATGTAAATAATCACTCAGTCTTAGCATTCAAATTCATTTTCATTGAAGCAGCTTTGGATTTATGAGTAATTTAATTTGGGTTCTGATTCAAGATAGAATAGATAGTTCATCCGGCATCTTCTGGTAAGTATTCCAGCCAAATTTTATAGTTTTTCACTCAACTTGAAAACAGTTTTTTGATCTATATCAGGCATTAACGAAGCAACTAACAATATCTTTTATTTTGTTCTAGATGATGACTACTGCGATGCTGAGTATTTAGATGAAGCGTACAACACGGAGAACGACACATTCGCTCAATCTATGTTTATGTCACCTTCTGCGCCGACATCATCAGTATCATCGCCATCACCAACACTGCCATCATCAAGCCGCAGGCATTCCGCTCCTAAAAAGAGAAAACAAAATGTGCAGGAAAAATTGTTGGAATTGGCTATAAAAGAAAACGAAAATATGGAGCATTCCAAGACTACAGATCTTCAAATAATCGAGCTCATGAAAGAAAATAACGCGTTGATGAGCAAGCTGGTCGATAAAATTTGAATTGTGTACTTGGAAATTTGAACCAAATAAAACATGTTCAAAAAATCAAATGAATACAGAAATTGATAAAAAGTTTGGGAGATAATGGGACAGTTTCCCTGTGATATTTACCGAAATGTACCATCAGTGCGTTTCTAATCCTGGATGCTGATGCGTTTTCGTTTCTTACTATCAATCCTCTTTGAGGTTGTTGCTTCGAATTTAAGGTTTGAAGCTGGATCATCCATTTTTTGTTAATATGGTCATTGTGGTTGTTACATAGGTTATGTAGAATGCAGCAAGTTTTGATAATTGTATTGACATTATTTAGGTCGGCCTCCAAACCTTTCCCGATTCTTCTGAAACGGGCCTTCAGATGGCCGAAAGCATTCTCTACAACCCGTCG
This sequence comes from Toxorhynchites rutilus septentrionalis, assembly GCF_029784135.1. Lineage (NCBI taxonomy): Eukaryota > Metazoa > Arthropoda > Insecta > Diptera > Culicidae > Toxorhynchites > Toxorhynchites rutilus. Next base: position 190,702,520 of record NC_073744.1, on the reverse strand, counting down.
GCATGCTGAGAGATGATAATTAAATAACTTTTCATGCTCCGGCTGATCTACAGAAAATAGAAACGGCTTCATCACCTGGTTTGACAGTCTGAAAGCCGAATCGCCGATCAACAGCATCGGTACTACAACCCCTTCGATTAGTTTCGAATGCGCTTTAAATGTCTCGTTCGTGCAGTGTACTTTTTTGAGTTTGGAGTTCTCAAAAATAGTTGAATCATTTGAACGGCCAGGAACTCCTACGTTGATATATGAGAACCGGTAACGATGATCCACCGCAGCAAACAGAATAACCGAATGCCATCCTTTGAAGTTATAGTAGTCGGTTGCCTCATTTTTTGGTACTTTGACTTCTATATGGCATCCATCAATGGCACCGTAGCATTGTGGAAAACCCAGTTTCTCGAAGCCACCGACTATTTCTGATATCTTCTCCGAGGTTGGTGGGTATGCGTCAAACACTTCGTGTTGCACAACATCTACAACCGCATTGCAGATTTCAATGACCAGTTCAACCGTAGTTGTTCTTCCTACACCGAATAGACTTCCAATAGTTCTATATTCCGCTGACGATCCGAAAGCATACAGGGCAATAGCGATGCGTTTCTCCAACCGAATAGCAGACCGCCAAAGAGTATCTTCTCTTTGCAGGCGATGTAATTTTTTGACCAACAAATTAAACGTACATCTGTCAACCCGAAACGTGTTTTTGAACTTTTTATCACTAAACTTTGGTACTTCATCTTCCCAAAATCTAGAATTTCCTACCTGAAAGACCGACATAGTTAGAGAAATTAAAGTTGATATTCAAATGCATCTTACAGTTGACCACACCCTACGTTTTCGGGAATTAACCGGACTAGAGAGTAACGAAACGTATTTCCTGTAGAGCTTCCTAGATATCGAAGCTAACATCCTATATTTTCTGCTCTGCTTCAACAGCACTTGAATTTTTCTGTTATTTTGAATCATTTTCGTTCTGATTACGTTCAGCATCCTGAAGAAATAAAGATACAAAAAATAAACAAGCAAGAACGTTGACGGCATTGAGCTTCGTATTACGAAACGGGGGAGTAGGCATGACAATATGGGTTTGCAGAAGAAATGAACCCACTTTCAAAATAAAAACTATGAATGATAATTATTTTTCCCAAATCAAATTAGTACTCCATGTAAATGAAAATCACTTTTGCATGCAAGTAGTGAAAAAATATCATACAAAAATTATGTCTAAATATAATTTTATATTATAATGGTAAGTTTTGGTGAGAATATTTGGAAATTTATAGAAAATAGTTTAAATTAGGGTCAGAACAACGTACTTCTAGTAGGCAAACAATGCCAAGAAAACAATTTCATAAAAATTTTAGTAACTGAAAACTGCCTTAGGGTCGACTAATCTGATAGGGGGCTGTCCACATACCACGTGGACAGAAAAAGCACGGTTTTAGACTCCCCTCTCCCCCTCCGTGGACAAGCGTGGATATTTTCATACCCCTACCCCCCTTTGTCCACGTGGACATTTTTCCTTTTCAAATTAAAATAATTAAGGAAATAACTGATTTGCGCCTAAACTCCATTTTAATTCCATTTAAGTTGTTTTTATTTCAAATTTTACCATCTGTACCCTGTACGTACTTTGTTGTGGCCCATTGTTCTTTTTTTTTTTTTTTTTTTTTTTTTATCTTCGCTTGTTTTTACGTCGGCATATTTCCGCCACTTTAGTGCCAATCACCGACATCAGGGAGGCGACTCCACCTGTTCCTACCTATCAGACTCAACAACTCATGAGCCGGGCCAACTTCTTTTACTTCCCGTCCGAAGGAAGACGTAACCAGAGATTTTTCGCCTCAGAAAATCCCAACGACGCCAGCTGGGATTGAACCCAGGCCGATCGGATTGTGAAGCTGTTACGCTAACCACACAACCACTGGCGCCGTCCCCATTGTTCTTGTATGGTAGAGAAATGAGTGGCATAACAAAGCACATGCTTCTTGTGAGTTTAATTTTGAAACACTTGTGAGTATACAATAGTTTTTTGTTTTTCCATTATCAGCGAAGATATAAAGTCTATCTGGTTTGCTAACACGGAAACACGTAATGTACAGTTATCCAGGTGAGGAACAATCCGCATCTGAGTATAAACTACACAACTTCAAAGATTGATCTTGAGCTTTGCTAATTGAGATTGCAAGCTCCAATCGAATAGAAATAAATCGATTTAAAATCATTTTCAAATACATTTCTAGTTCACGATTTTCTAAACACTTGCAAAAAAAAAATGTGTTGATATCACATAGACGCCAGTAATAATCCAGTCAACTTGATTATTTCGCTTTCATTTGATTCATATGGAATTCCAGTGGAACCTTTTACTACCGAGATATTCTCGATCGAATGAAAAGTTATCCTTTCATTTTGGATTATAAATATTTAATGACATAACGATCGCACAGCAAATCGAAGGGCAATTGTGGAAACTTGAAAATGTTCTATACAAGATCCAGTCATTGCTTTGACAAATGCATTGTTTTATTTGTCAATTGCATTGTTACAGTGTTACAGTGTTACTCAAAATTTTAGATGAAACAAATCTTTGCCCACTCCGGAATATGATCGATCAAAGTAAATGCCTATTCATTTGCACTCTGGATTTCCGATTCACCTTTAGTCGGTAGCGCAAGTCAAAACCTTTTCCGCCATAGTTCGGAGAATTTTCAGAGGATATTGAAGGCGTTTTAAATTTTTTTTATTATTTTTCAAATCCTTATGGGCCATTCTGCATTGAGTGTCTAGATGACTTTTAAAGTGCTTGCGGGGAAAAATGACTTCAGACAACTTACGATACATTGATTCGCAACTATGGAATTAAGCTCAAATCTCAACTGTGAAAGTTGAATTTTTCTTGAGACTCATTTTTTGCTGAAAATTGACCCCAATTCAAAATTACGCTACTTAGAAGAATTTAATTGAATTCATTTGAAAGATGGGAAAATTTTCTGTTGTGGAACAGTAAATAGATAACATTGGAATAACATTGTGGTGTCGAGGAAGGAAGTGTAGAAGGGTTGGAGAGCTTTAATTTTGTTGATAGAAACAATCAAGTTTATTTTAATAATATTTATAAAAAATTATAAAAACCCTTGAAAAACGAAAAAATTTAAATAATTTTTAACTTCTAAAAGCTACTTCAATCCATCAATTCAAACGTTTTACAACTGTATATATGCGAAATTTTCTGAAAAAATAGAATACTGGGTCAACTGATTTAAGTTTGACGACTAGTGGTGCATGGATCATTTCACGCAAACGTAAATATTAATTCCTAGAGATTGACGGAATTCCAATACTTTGAAAAATGCTACATTTTCGAGAAAAGTAATACGAGAAAATGATTTTACACAAAATTCTACATGAAAAATTATACAGACATTATCATCCTAAGACTAACTGTTCTCGAGATAGAACAAAATCATACAAAATTATATTTGATGAAAACACCATGTGTGTATTATCATGAAAACATAACCATTATGGAATCGTTTATTTTTTATATGTTTGAGGTATGAACGTCTATGCTTAGCCCTCAACTATAAAATTATAGGATCATACAAAATAGCTCTGTCGCTCACAGTTTACATGAGTTATTTTCAGAATATAGATTTCAGTTAAAAAGTTCAATGATATTAGTATAAATATATGAAGCACTCTCAGGCAGCTCAATCCGTTTATTGATAAATACGGAATACTCACTATGGGCGGAAAGTTTAAAATTCTTGGATATGGATCAGTTTTTATTTAATTTAGAATGTATCGGTGATTATATTTGAAAAAATATTTATTGTTCGTGTCCACGTGGACATACTCTATACCCCCTCCCCCCTCTCCGTGGACAAGCGTGGATATTGTTGTGCGACTTACCTCGTCGGTGTCGGTGAAAGAGTGCAGGATGATATATGGAGGAGCGGGGATATGCGGCTCGTGTGCATGTGTGTGTGTATGCGTTGAAGCGTTACCCGATTAACGGTTGTGTACTGTTGCGCTTGCGGTGGTGGATAATGGTACTAACCCGTTATAGGTTAAGCCCCAAGTTAAGCTATATTGACATTGTATTTTACATGCCACACATCTCCCCCTCTCTCAAAAAAAAAAAACAAATTCCAACAGTACAACTATAACCACAACAAACCATTCAATGACTGCAAAAGAGTATGTGTAGTATAAGAAAAGATGAAGTTGACTTTTATCAACATTCCTATTTTACTACTTCACAGGGTTTTGAAAGCATTATTCTGAAGCTTTGACAAATATTGCGGTATGACATTTAGGTTATTATAAGCAAGGCACTGGTAGCTATCTAAGCGAGGTACACTTGGATTGCACCCGTGGCCGAGTGACTAGCGTCTCACATTATCATGCCGGGTGTTCGGGTTCGATTCCCGTTCTGGCCGGGGGATTTTTTCGTCAAAGAAATTTCCTTCGACTTGCACTGTGATCACGCGTATTCTAGAGCTTGCCCCTCGGAATACATTCAAGGCGTGTTATTTGGCTTAGAAAATCTCAACTAAGTATTAATAAATGACGCTAGTTAATGCATACGTTGAGACGGAAAAAGTTCCACAGGGAACGTTAACGCCATTTAAGAAGAAGAACACTTGGATTTTTGGGCGACATGCTCAGATTTATTCATTATTATTGTTTCTGCATCCTCTAATTGGAGCTCTTTTTTTTGCGTTTCTACAACTCACTGTAGGTGTGCATTGTTAATATTAAAGTGTATTACAATTATCGATCAAAATTATTTTGACATGCCGTTTGTCGTTTATCCTACTTGAATGGCGCAAGTCGTTGCGGGTGGCTAACTGCGCAATAAAGATGATGCTAAAAGCTAGTGTACAAAGCACAAAACATTTCTCTTCAACCGGGCAGGCAACGGCTCATTCGCCTCTTACCTGCTTCATATTCTGGAATGATAGGCGTTCGGCAACAGTGCCGTCATCGAGCGTAGATCGCTTTCGATATTCTTCTCGAAAGTTACATAGCAATATATAGTATTCTCGGATACTGCTTGGGAGAGGCTTGATGTATTCCGGACATAATATCGTGTAGGCTCTTGAATTCTCATCGCTAGAGCCTGGGTTCGGTTTTGGAACCCATCAACTGTGCTAGGCTAGCAGTTAAAACGGGAAGGCGTAGGAGTGCGACTACCGTCGAGAAATCGGCGAGAATCTACTCGGGTTGCTTCACTTTTCGCTCATGTTGCTTTCCTTTCGGGTTGTTTGTGCTTAGAAGCTCGACTCCTGACTTGCTTGAGTTTGTAGGTCTTCAATGTGGACTCTAAGCATCACTGGGAGTATCACTGGAAACACCGTTATGGTCGCTTGCATTGATCTCGTTTGCAGCTTCTTCGTGGCCGCTCCCACCGCTGTAGTTCGATGAACATTTGCTGCTGTTATCATGACTCTCACTTTCGTCGATGTCGCTGGGATTTGTTTCTTGCATCGGTTTTTTATCATCATGACGAAGTTCACCTGGGTTCATTCTTTCGATCGAATGTGCTTTCTGTCGTGTGCCATAGTTCAAGATTTTCGGAAGTATGTTGTAGAGATTACGAGTTTCAACCTGTAATTTGCCACATACATAATTTTAGCTATAAGACACCGGTGAACCAGTCATTCGATGCAAGAGCTTTATGCATTGGTCGATGGATCTTATTCGTTTATGGTTGTTAAAGATATCGTTAACTTTTTCAGCCAAACATTTTATCAATTTTTTTTTTGCTTTGAATATTTTTGTGTCATCGTTTTGGATTGACAGCAACGAATACATTTTTTTATGGGGGCCGTTTTGGAATGATTGCCACAGATTCACAATCATGTATTTTTTTCGATTCCATCGTTTTGAAACGATTACAGCAGCTTTGCAATTTTCCATTTTTCAAAAACGTCGTTTTGAAACGATTGCAGCAGCTTTGTAAGTTTGCATTTTTTTACAACGGCGTCATTTTAGATTGACTGCAGCGGATGTATTTTCTAATGGGAGTCGTTTTGGAACTATTGCCGCAGATTTGAAATTATGTATTTTTTCAATTGAGTCGTTTTTTTGGCATTTTTCCAATGGCATAGTTTTGAAACGATTTTAGCAGCTTTGCGATTCTACTTTTTTTTTAATGCGTCGTTTTACACTGACTGCAGCAGATTTGCATTTTTTTTTAATTTTTTCAATGGTGTCATTTTAAAACGATTGCTGAAGTTTTGCAATTTTGCATTTTTTTACAATGGCGTCGTTTTGAAACGATTGCAGTTTTGCGTTTTTGCTATAGCGTCGTTTTGAAACGAATGCAGCTTTGATATTTTGCGTTACTTAATGGCGTCATATAGCGTTGGCTGCAAAAGATTTGCAATTTTTGCAATTCTCGAATGGCGTCGTTTGTAAACGACTGATGCATATTTCCAGCTCTTTCCGGAATGCTTTAGCACTGCGTTGTCACAATTCACTTGCTTTTTACTCGAACTCTTATTTCAAGATTGAAAACGATGGAAGATTATTGGTTCACTTGAAAGAAATGGCAGGATCGCCAAATGTGCGACTTACCTCGTCGGTGTCGGTGAAAGAGTGCAGGATGATATATGGAGGAGCGGGGATATGCGGCTCGTGTGCATGTGTGTGTGTATGCGTTGAAGCGTTACCCGATTAACGGTTGTGTACTGTTGCGCTTGCGGTGGTGGATAATGGTACTAACCCGTTATAGGTTAAGCCCCAAGTTAAGCTATATTGACATTGTATTTTACATGCCACACAATTGTCATACCCCCTACTCCCCCTAAAATTGTCCACGTGGTATGTGGACAGCCCCTAGAGAAGAGTTGGCCTCACACAAACTAATGTCGTATCCAGATGTCGACACCATTCCGTCGTCAACCCGAATGCAATAGATTTAAATTCCTGATTGTCAGTTTGACATGCGGTACAATGTACAACCAAAGTATGTCTGTCGTGGTACGATAGTAGCTGTACAACGCTGTACTCTTACAACGCAAGTACAGCTGTATGTCTGTCCCTGGTATTACAGGGATCCGATTGAATGAAATTGTATCCATGTCGAAATTTTCATTGCAAATTCGAGAGTTGCTAAACATACCATTTTACAGTTCATGGCGAAATAATTTTCAGAATGCCGATATTAGTGCTTGGGAGCTTGGAAATTATTCTCTATCAGATCAGAAGGGTCAAGTGCAGTGTTAAAATATAAAAGCTTGAATGAAAATTTCTGCTTCACATTGTTTGATTACCTAACACATGTAATCCTGACACTCACTTAACCATTTATCGATGCATTCCTGTTTGTTTCTCAAATAATTACTATTATAATATAAAATCATCATCAGACGCAGTTTTCGTTCAATATATTCCTGCAATTTTGGAAAAAAACCTCTTATTTCATCACATAAAATAAATATTCGAAACGTTAAAGTAAATTTTTATTCATAATTTTGATTTTGATAGCACGTTTATTCCACCTGAAAACCCATCATTATTTTCGCCTCCAAATGAAAGCACACGAAGCTTAATGCTGTCTACGCGAATATACTCCTTAAAATCAGAATCCGAATTGGATTACGATTCCAATAACAAAAACAGGAAGTGGGTTATATCTATGGTATAACCGCAAGGGTGACGTAGGACTATCGTTGATTTAGAGATCATTTGTATGAAGTTGAATCTGAATTCATTCTGAATGAATGAATATTTGGAGAACTTCGAAAACGAGAGCGTTACGTTGGAAGCAACAAGGTTTTATGCATCCAATATTGGATACGGAAATATCCTACTGATGGGGAAGAATAATCTTCAGAAGCTATCCTGTTGATTGCGATTGATTGAAAAATCACAAAACCTAATGTATTTGGTCACAGTGTTACATGGATAGAAAACATTAAAATAAACTCTTTCATATGAATGTAATTTTAAATTCCCAGAGGAACTGGCAGATTATTTTCAGTAACGATTAGATATTTCCACATTTTCCTCGATACTGGAAGCCCACCAGTGGTTAATGCTAACTCGATAACCATATGTTAATAGCACTTGATTGAAACATATTTGGTCACAGTGTTACATGGATAGAAAACATTCAAATAAACTCTTTCACATGAATGTATTTCTAAATTCCTAGAGGAACTGGCAGATTTTTTCCGGATCTTTCTCGATCCAAACGGAAAGAATTCCGTGCGTGTATGTGTGTGTGTGTGTTGCGGCTGCTTCGAGATCTTCCCGGGGAACCGTTTGTAGCATCACTCTCCTCCTGATGGATTCCCTTCTGGCCTAAGGTGCACAAACAGGCTCTTGGTGACACCGTTCATCCGCGCTTTCATGATAAATAAAGAGCTTCACCGCAACAGCGACAACATGCTCCAATCGCTGTTCAATTAGAACTGAGTGGATTTCCGAGCGGCGCTCGCTTATATACCGATTGGTGATTTCAATAGCCTGTTTTATAAGCAATTTTAAGACTATTGAAACAAGTTTTTGGATCAAAAAGTAACAAGTATAAAACGCGTAGACATTTTATCTTTCGAATGAAGTGTTTATCATACCATTTCGTTCAGTTGTTTAGGATCTATTAACGCTCAAAATCTCGGTCTCCGACGTAACGCTTTCGTTTTCGAAACTTTGATTTTACACCCCGATATAGAAATGAAAGACGTAGTCCTACGTCAAAAAGCAAAAGCAGTAGGTTTTCCATTTTCATAGTCTTTTTATTTAGATTTTCCAAAACAATACTCGTTGTATAGTTGTATTGGTGAACCCGAGTGCGAACCCGTGAAACATCGCAGTGCGAAACTAACAGCTTTCGGGCTGAACCTAGTGCGTAACTGGGTTGAAACTGAGTAAATAAAAAAACGTTTTGACAGCAGTTAGTGTGGCACGGGGGTTGGGACTGAACAAAAACGAATTTGCTATATTATTCTAGTTCATTTTATTCCAGCATGAAACCATACATTCTTGACCAATTACCGTACGAATCGCTACTTCGCGGAACCTGGCAAAATTGTATGCTTCCGAGCCAAATTCTATACATTATTCTATTTATAACAACAACAACAAACAAATAACAATCAACAAATAACCAATTCGCCCGACTAGTTAAGGAAACATACAGGGTGGGCCATTTAAAGTGGAAGCATCTGGCAACCCCATAACTTTTGACAGAGATGTCAGATTAACAAATGTCATACCGCGTTGGAAGCGTCATTTCAGTACAATTTTAACCATGGAACAATACACACCTAAACAACGCGCTGAAATTGTTCAGCTGTACATTCAAAATAACTTCTCAATTGTGGCAATTTCAACTTGAATGGAGGAGTGAATAAACAAAATTGTCGGTTTTATGCTACTGAAAACCCTCAATTCATCGAAACGCAACCTCTTTACGACCAAAAAGTTACTGTGTGGTGTGGCATTTATGCCGATAAAGTCATCGGCCGGTAACCGTGAATGGGGAGCGTTATCGGACAATGATAACCGATTTTTTATTGCCATTTGTTCGTGAAAATGAATTGGACAATTACTGGTTCCAACAGGACGGTGCTACATGCCATACAGCGGCTGCCACGACCAAATTATTGCGCGAAATGTTCCCCGGAAGATTAGTATCGAAAAACGGCGATTATGACTGGCCACCGAGATCACCTGATTTGACGCCTCCTGACTTTTTTCTATGGGGATATTTAAAATCCAAGGTATACACTGGTAAACCAAGGACCCTGGCTGCGCTGAAAGACAATATCCGACAAGAAATTGCTGCCATATCGGCCGAAACATTGGGCAAATTCCACTTCTTTACTTTGCTATTGCAAAAACAAATCCTTCCACTTTAAATGGCCCACCCTGTAGCTTCGGGAAAGAAAAAAATCATTTTCTCTGCATGGCCGACAAACTTTAGCTTATCCAACATCTCTCATGGCTGACGAAATCATCTTCTTCCCACATTTTCTTTGTCCCACGAATAGTCATGGCCGACAATCAATTTTTCTTTGCAAGGCCGATAAGCGTTAACTTATCCTACGTCTTTCATGGCCGACAAAATCATCTTCGTCCCACGTTTCTGTTTTTGTCCCACGAATAAACATGGCCGATAATTATTTTTTCTTCGATTTACCTTAAGGAGTGCCTACAGAAGCGCTTACTACCACTATTGAAGCAGCACGAGGGCCCGACCATCTTCTGGCCGGATCTCGCTTCGTGCCACTATTCAAAGGACGTGTTGGAGTGGTACAAAGCCAACGGGGTCACCTTCGTGCCAAAGGAAATGAACCCGCTCAACGCGCCGGAGCTTCGCCCAATAGAGAAATATTGGGCGATTATGAAGCAGGCCCTCCGGAAGAACCCAAAAGTTGTCAAATCGGAGGCGGACTTCAAGAGAAAATGGATTTCTGTTCAAAAAAAAACTACAACCTGACGTTGTACAGAACCTTATGGACGGGGTAAAGAGGAAGGTGCGAGCATACGGGCTTGGGCTCGAAGTATGAATAAAAAGAAAATGCCAAAAGTTGTTTAATAGTTTTTATTTTACTGTCTAAAATTTTCAAAAGGATCGGTCTACTGGGCGAATTTCTACAGCGTTTTTTCCGTGATGCAATTTGATGTGACACACCCTTTATATTAGTGGAATAACACCGGCAATCTGCGCTGTTGCTGCTGCTTCTCATCCGAGTCGATGTTGTCCGAATCGGTGCTGGTAGTCTTTTTGGCTGTTGATTGCTCAGTGTGAAATGGTTGTTGTTGGTTTCCTCGCTGCTGACGGTACGATTGGCCCAACTGATATCCATCGCTTCCTGGGACAACGAATCCATCGAGAGGCGGTCCATTGCTGCTGTTGGTTGCGATCTGCGGACAATAGAATGAGGGGAAAAATCAAACAATAATCGGATCATCAATCAATTGTGTACGGCGACATCCGCCGTTTTGGCCTCTAAACGCTTACGGCTACATGAAACTTTTGCTATGGATTCTACGATTTTAGGCTGGAAAAAGAAAATATTTAGGTAAAATGAATCATAATAAAAACCGAATGTTTACCTCCAAATCGTTTCGCTTCCATTAGAGAAATGGCGGTTGAGCACACACACAGTTGTTAGAAATAAAAATTACACACATGCTATTGCCGGTTACACATGCTATTGCCGGATTTACCATCATCTACAATGAGCGCGATTTTTTTTCTTCAATAGCGATTTTTATTCGTCAACCAATCAGGGCAAAGCGCGAAATCACCTATGACAGTGCGAAAAAAGATAGAACTCTCCAAGCTTTGGCTGCGAAAATCGCGTTGCTTTGAAAGGAGACACTACATACATCAGACAGGTGGAACAAAATATACTTGATGGATGGAACGATATATCGAAAAAAATGTTCATATGAAACGCTTCATAAAGTTAGAGCTGCAACGATCACCTGTTGCAAGCGTATTGCTGTATAATCATAATTATTTTTACACATTTTTGTTAATATTCGATTGAATTTGTTGGTTTTTCAATTATTAATTATCTGGCATTTTATACTTGCATTCACATTTCTAGCGATATGATTTTGTTCCACCACTCTAGTACAACCTTGTCCATAACAAGGCGCGTAGAAGTATATCCTAAGGTGGGCCAACTTGGTAAAACCACTCTTCAGCCATCTTGGAAGTCTACTGTGTTTTGTTTGTAAACAAAACCCAATACGCTAGTGCCGAAGCTCGCTCCTGATCAGTCTGTCTCTTTCACGCTTCAAGGAAATAATTCCCCTTTTGCTTTCTTCCGTACTGTTTTCATATACCGCTCCCCTAACCAACTTAGTGACGAAACGGCCTCACCTAGTACCATAGACCCGTCTTGGTCCATAACAAATAATGGCTGTATGATGAGAGGGATGCAGGTTTGACAGACAGATTATGACTTATTATCGCGCGATATAGCTAACCATTGTAAAGGGCTGCACTGAAAAATATCGCGAGTGAGTATATCGCATGCGATTAAAAGCCTGCATTGTAAAGGAAGCATATGAAGTAAAATGTACGAATCATTGGTAGGGATGTACATTGCATCTGACATCAGTTTTACAAAGTTTTGGTAATATTCACAAAAAATGTGTACATTTTACAAATGTTTCGACTACTAAAGGTTTGGTAGCTGCATTTACTAAAGTTTTTCTCCAGTGTACTCGCCATACATCAGCGCCTCCGGTTTTAACCAAGGCGCTTGTATAAATGTATAACAGGTGAAGCAACATCATCACTTCAATGAGAAGGGGATTACGGTTTGTGGAGCGGGAGTTGTTTGTTTTGTTATTGCTAGGATACGCCATTTTTGCATTTTCACATGCGAGAGTAGTGGATGAACTGGATGAGAATGAAATTCTACAAAATCATCCCGTCTTTTTCACATAAATTCGCGAAAGCCGAACAAAGTAGGCATCGTTCGAATAAGCGTCGCAGCAGTTTGTAGAGAGCCGCCGGCAGCGTTCTGATGCTGTTTGTAAACAATACCGACAGCAATTCCAATATGGCTGAAAGTGCATTTCATATGATTGTTTCACCTGGTATATATAGAGGCGCCTTGGTTTTCACTTCGTTCCACTTGAGAGTGAAATTAACATCAAAATAGCCCAGTTGTACTTACAGTACAAAAATTGCCGAAACAGGTGGTGGAAATAGCGCAAAACAACGAGTTTATTTACAAACAAACCGCCACTCAGCTGTCGTTGCGGCGATTAGTGTTAAATTAGTTTCAATGTTAAATCACTGTGAATTACCGTTTTAAGTGTTTTAGATCTAATCATTCCTGCAGCGGGAACCTCGAGCATGAGCCACTACACCACCATGAACAACACATGGACAATGGAAGAGACCAATTTGATGATACGCAAGCGGCTGGAGCTGTTCGGTTGCGGGCGAAATGATAAAGTGTACGACAAAATTTCGCTTTACCTGGCAAAGGAACATAACTTTATTGTAAGTGTTGCGTGATTTTAAGTATTTTCTGTGGAGCTGATAGTCTGGTTTGTTGGTATCCAGAAAAATGCCGCTGCTTGCCAAACACGGTTCAATAATCTGCTCAAAACCTACCGAACCTGCGCGAAGCGGATGGAAGCCAGTGGAGGGCGCTCCAATAAGATGCGCTTCCCTTATTTCGACACGTTTCACCAGTACTACAAATCGTTAGCAAGTAATGAAGGTTATTCGGAAAATGCTCGATAGAATTATACAGAATAACACTGGGGAATTGTTTTTCAGGAGACCCATCGAGCAGCAAATGTAAAACGGAAATCTTCCTGGAGGACATGTTTGACGATAGTTCGTACGCGGACGGCGGCGGCGGCGAAGGGCTGCTGGACGTGTCACACACGGAAGACTGCGACCCGGCATCCTATGCGGGCTCTCCGGCGAGCCTCCATCATAACAATCAGCACATTGCAGGCGAGGATGAGCTAACGAGCTCGCTAACCGCCGTCAATGGGTTGGATGATTTGAAGATGAGACTCATGGAGCAGAAGCTGCTCTTCTACACCAACCAGAATATGCTGCTGCAGATGAAGCAGGAGCATTACCGTCAGAAACAGCAGGACGGAAATAGGGGACATGTGATCGCGGAAGAGATTCTAAAGGTACTGAAGGGCATTCACGCGTGCTTGAAGAAGAGTGCAGAGCTGAAGATGAAGAGCAAAGCGATCGAGAAGGAACTTCCGGTGGAGAAGAAGGAAGTGGTGGTGGCTTTGAAGGAGGAAACTTTCAAGGAACCGGAACCAACTCACGTGGAAGACGAAGAAGTCGACGTCGATATGGAGGAAGAAGAGGAGGCGGAAGAGGAAGAAGAGGCTGAGGGTGATGGCTCGCTGGTTCCAGTGAACGTAGAATCGGAAGATGAAGACGAAGACGAGGAAGATTGCACAACCGGTGGGGGGACGGATGCAATGTCCAGTAGCGGGGCAAGCAGCCAGGATGTGTCGAAAAAGTTCGAAATGGGTCGGCTAAAGGTCCGGAAGAATATATTCCCGCCCTGGAATCGGATTCAGACGGTGCTGCTGATTAAGATACACTGCGATTTGAGGCCTAAATTCAAGGGATACAACCTGTTCGAATGTGTCTCGAACAAGCTGATCGAGCTGCACATTAACGTGAGTTATTTGCTTTTTCATCAAGCTTTAGGAAGAGCGAAATTGGATCTTGGTAATTTTCAGCGAACGCCCCGCGATTGCCGAACTCGGTGGAATAACCTGTTTCGCACTTATAAGGATTGCCGGACAAGACTGAAGTTGAACAGCAAATCGAGTGTAAAGTTCGAATATTTTGAAGATATTGACGCATATTTTAAGGATCACAATTTTTCGTCGTTTTGGTAAGATGTATGTACTGTTGAAATTTTATGTAAAACTAGGACTAAGATAAATATGGACTGTATATTTGTAAAAACTAAATATATGAGAAATGTTTTTAAAAAGTAAAACTTGTTTACTAGCTGATCCGACGAATTTCGCGGTCATTCGTGGGTTCAATCCCAGAAATATCCAATGATTGATCTTCTAATTTATGGCTAGAGGAACCTTCAATCACAGAAAAAGTCAATCGAACAATAAATTCGCGGTGACGAACGTAAAGTGTAGCCATCCTCGGTGGTATGAAGCATACAATTCTATTAGATTAGCAAGCCCGAGAGCAGTTTGAAATAGAATGATTTTTTTTCATAATTTCCCTAATTTTTTCAATAAATTTCCTCAGAATTCTTCCCAAAATATACATGTTAATATAATATCCAATCAGACAAAATTTTCGTTTAACGTGACGCGCGCCGAGCGGGGTTTTTCTATTACAATAAAATACCACAACCTTTCTGCTCGGTTACTCAATCCTAAAAAACTAACACTGTCCTATTTGCTAACGCCTCATCTACGAAGGCGGAGTTTTTTTTATTTAGTTTTCTTACTCTCTATATTCCGTTAATGTGGGCGGTACCACATTCCTGTTTAGCAATCCTTTATCGGACTTATCCCTCTATTCTAGTTGGAAAAATATCTAATGAAATTTATTTATGGAGGGGCGCTACACTTGTATCACATCTGCGCAGGATAAGTATTCCAACTTCCGATATATGAACAATACTTCAGTAGCTGTGATCAGAGCTGCAATCCATCACCGTCAATGTCACAAAAAACTGACCATAGTTAGTGATCCCCGATAATCGTTCGATTAATCGATTAATCGAATACTTCCTACAGAAATCGATTATTAATCGAACGAATACTGCACAATCAATAATCGAAGCGAACGAATAATTTACGTCGATTAATCGATTCAAACTCAGAGAGAAAAAAACGTACGGCCGCTGCAGTTTTATCCTGAAAACAAATCAGTATCTTTGACGCTCCCCTAAGTTCGTAAACGAAGCTCAATGCCGTCAACGTGAATTGAGCTTCGTTTACGACTTTAGGAATGAGTAAAAGATAATAATTGATTTTCAGGCGGAATGAACACTTTTTTGATTCCATATGGCTTTCTAGCAAATGAGAAATATTAATCTAACTAATTATTTCTCTCAGTGTGACGATTATTCGATTAATCGATTATTTGGGCCGATTAATCGTATCGAATAACAAACTACTGAAAACTATTCGATTAGCTGATGAACGATTAATTTCAAAAATCGGGGATCACTAACCATAGTTACTCAATTCCTCTCACGGCACGTGAGATCCAAATATTCAGTAGTGATACTCACTTTTTTGTTTCTGACACCTAACCAAATGACGGTTGGTTCCAATCTAGGTAGTGCGGACTGAATCAAAACGGCTGTCTAAAAAGATCCAATTGAAATGTCAAAACAGATCCAACGATCAGGAGTGTTATTTTTCTTATGATAATCAACACTATAAAAAAGGTATTGTTATCAAAGGCAAAAATAATTAACATTATAAAATGAATGAACTACATTTTCCGTCAATTGTTTAATTGATCATTGCATCTCTGAAAGAACATCTCATATTGCAAGGTATCAAAACCTGACAGGATATCAACAACCTACGAATAACGCTTAGTTCACTTCAAGATTTCAATGTGAGAGCAAAATTCGACATTGGCGAATTTCGATACATAAATACATAGCAAAAGTGAAATATTTTTTTTATAACGTTTTTTCTAACAGCCTTGCTAGTGAAGCTGACCGAATGGAATTCGCGTAATTATGATCCGCTAGTGCTGATGATGAATATAACGGTAAAGCAATCTGCACTTTTTGTTGATGATGGACGTAATCCTCCGAGTCAAATGCCGGTTTAATTGTTGGGAAGGCATTACAGTTTCTCACGAGGTTTCCTTTCCAGTTGAAACGAAGCGATGTATTTCTATCAAAACGATCCTGATAATATGTATGAAAGGTTAGCTACACTTGGTTTTCAATAATTCAAACATCGTACTTACTCCACAGATACGGGAATCCTTATTCGGAACTAGTTTTTTTGTCTCCGCAAAAATCGACCCAGTGCGTCTGTAAAAACGTTTCCAAGGGTATACAATAAAAGCTAACGCAAACATTTTCACTCGTATTCGGGCAGCCTTTCACTGAGCTACGCATTTTCAATGTCTACTTTCCCTAATATAATGTTTTTCCGAACGAAATAAAAACAAACGAAGTCACAGTCACGTAAATGTTTACTCCTGCGATTTGAAAATATTCGATAAAAAGTGGAACGAAGAGTTGCCAGATGATTTTTAAAAAAGGTCTGTAAAAATATGTGAAAGTCTGTTAAAATTGTGGAAATGTCTGTAAAAGTGTGCGGATCTGTAGAATTGTCTTTCAACGTTAATTTTCACAGATTTATTAATGCTTTATACATCGAGATGCACGTAAGATTGTCTTTTGTATATTACTATATATTTTGTGTATGTATATTTTGTATATATACAGCCGTTTCATGCCAAACCGATAAAGTGGTTCTCAGATTGCGATGAAAAGTGGTGGTTTTGTTCTTTATCGCAAAACATTAGACCCATATTTTTTATTTTTTCGTTGGGGTGACCATTTCCATTTTAGTGTGGTCCGAAATTCCCACTTTTTCCCAAAACTGACATTTTCAAAAATTCATAACTTTAGAACCATTGAATAAGTTTAGATTATCGACATATCTAATTGAAGCCAATGGGCTAGCCTTTTATTAAAAATATTGAGATAGCAAAAAAAAATTCATTTCCGTAATTTCGTTTAATTTTATTTCGTATCGATTGTAGTTGTTTTTTATTGTTTTCATTGGCGCTATATTTTTTTATATTTTTCTTGAAAGCTGAGGACGTTTTACATGACATATCTCGATTTCAGAGATGCTTTTTTATTTTTTTAAGATATGATTTTTCAAAGTTAACCGGTGATTCGAAAAATCATTTTGCCCCTTGAGAACCACTATATCGCGTTCACATGGAATGGCTGTGTATATATTTCCAAATTTTCGTGAAACGTGGTAGATTTGTCCTTTATCGCAAAATATTTGACCAGTATTTTTCCATTTTTTCATTATGGTGCTAATTCATATTTTAGGGTGGTCCGAAAAATTATTTTTTTCGGTTTTTTTTCCAAAAATGACTTTTTCGAGAATTCATAACTTTCGAACTGCAGAACCGATTTGGATGATCGAAATATCAAATTAGATAGTATTTTTTAGAAAAACACTTGAAAAAAAAAGGATTTTGTTTTTGTAATTATTGATTGTATTTGATTTTTGATGTTCTCATGGCTTCAGACTAGAGGGCGCTATATTTTTTTATATTTTTTTTGAAAACTGAGGTCTTTTAAATAACATATCCAGAAATCAGAAATGTGATTTTTGTCATTCATGAGTTATGATTTTTCAAATTGAACCAATGGTACGATAAATCATTTTTTTGCCTTTTCTTCCAAAAATTACTTTTTCAAAAATTCATAACTTTTGAACTAATGTACCGATTTAGGTAATCGACATATTAAATTGAAGCCAATGGGCTAGTCTCATTTAAAAAATTATTGCACTTGTGATTCCAGCCGCATATATTTAGTCTAGCTGCATAGAAGTATTGAACGAATACTGAAAACAACTTCAATTTGAAAATTCATAACTCAAAATCTGAAAAGACACTTTGTTTCGAAATACATTACGTAAAAAACCCCAGCTTTCAAACAAAATATTTAAAAATATAGCGCCCTCTATCTTCAATCGAAAAAACTATGGAAAACTAACACAATCAATAATTACAAAAACGAGAATCCACATTTTTCGCAAGTATGTATATTTTTTCAAAGAAGATCTATCATTGGCTTCAATTTGATATGTCGATTATCTGAATCGGTTCAGTTGTTCAAAAGTTATGATTTTTTAGCATGAAATTTCGTAGTATAGTATAGTAAATGTATAGTATGTATAGAAAATGAATGCAATTTTTCATTCATCGTGAAGAATCATATCGTCTCTTTCGTCTGCAATGATGTCAGGGCAAACGTACTTATGAAATCATGAAACGTTGACGTGTACAATATATTGTTACAAAACAAAACACCAACAGAATGCAAAAGATACTGAAGTACTGTCGTCGGCCACTGAGCGATACTATGCTCAGACATCACTGCGGTCCAACCTATTTTGCGCACGTAACCACTGTGGTGACACTGGCAGTTAGGCGCTAGTTTGCACACGTAACCATTGCGGTTAAGCCGGACGGCAAAGTGTTAATGAATAACTCAAAAAATTGGTCTAACGTAATGTGTTTTGATATAAAATAAATATAAAAACTTTTTATGTATTAAAACTATGGAAAAATGTCATACGGTGAGTCAAATATCTTTGATGTGATGAACGTCGCATTGAATGTAAATTACTGTATATTCAAAAAGTCCGCAACAAAAATGAAAAGTATTTTACAGGTATGTCTGTGAATTTACAAACATATCTTTAAATCTGGCATCTCTGGTGGTCTGAACATTTGTTGCAAGAAATCGCTTGAAAAGATGCATGAATTTGCTTGAAACTGAAGTGGATTGAGTCCGCACCACTTAGGTTCCAATGCCTCTCACTGCCGATCGCTCTGTTTTCAACTTTACGTTATGAGAGCGGTGGTTGTGGCGTATGATGGTAGTAGAAATGTGAGTGATCAGACAGTTCCAATCATTTTTGACAATCGCGAAGGTTGTTTAAATTAGTTTGTTGAAGTAGAAGTTGTTGTTGTTGTTAGAGGTGTCTAAATTTTTCGTTCATTCGATTATCGATTAATCGTGGGGCCAATATTTGATTCATTCGAACAATTGACTTTCAAAATTCGATTAACCGAGCGAATATTTATTTCTTGTAGTTAAAATGAACAGACATTTATAATAAAAAATATTATGGTGTCAGAATTTTAAAAGTTACATTAAATATAATTTTCAAATAAACATGGTGCAGCATAATGGTTTTTGAATGAAATGGTTTTTAAGTATATTGATAAATTTACCATTTCATAATTATTTGCGAACCATGGAAACCATCCGATTGAAAACCGACAAGGCGTGTTTTTTTATTTAGAGTTAATAATTACCAGAACTACTGAAGTTTAGTTAATGAACGTGAGATGAACACAAAAATTTTATTTTTTCATAAAACGAAAGAAAATTGCGATCTCAAAGAATCGCTCAAAAATCATCCTCTTTCACTGAGACTTTATTGAGAAGCTTCTTATACAGTGCCACAAACTGCGCCACGAACACTTCCAGATGGAATATATGTTTGTATCCTTGCTGCATCCGGTCATAATGCCCGGAAAAATTCAACGTTTGCGTCTTCAGACTCATATCGCAATTTTTAATCAGATTCGGTACCAATCCACAGATTATAAAATATGTTCCCTCACCACTTCCAGCTTCTGTGGACTTTGTTCGAGGGAAATCTGATTGGCGGTTTCTCGATGGAATATTGGCCAGTCGATTCCCGGCACCTCTTAGTTGACCGTGAACGGTTAGTATTGTACCTTGCAAGCTTCCAGCATGAGGATAGCATAATTCTTTTCGCTAGCTCCGAAGGAATGTGCTGAAATGCAAATAGTGTTGTTACATTCAAGAAACGAACAAATGACAATCTTACATTTAAAATTTTAAGAATATCCTTCTAAGACAGAGCCGGCACTCTTATTCCCAAGCAACGACTCCTAACCGCGGGAATAACCCGTGGAGTAGAATTGGCGCACAAAATCAATCTGCACGTAGACAAATACTTTTCAATGGTTCTTCTCAGCGCATCCTGAGTATCTTTGGTCAACTAATCCACCTCGGACAAGACGAGTCTCATATTCACTGGGATCAATTTGCTTGATCAAATCTGACACGACCACCCTGTTATATATCCCGACAACCGATGAATTCAACTCCATGTGGTAATTACTGCTGATGGTCCTGATTTCCATCTTCCGGTTCGAGGGGGTTGTGAAGTTCATTATCTCATTGCGTAGCCGTTCCGCGCCCGGTTGGTAAAATTTCCGCAGCAGACACATGATGCGAGTTTTCTTACTGGCCTGGAAGGACCGTAGAACATGCGGAAAGTCTCCCTGGTAGCAAATATTAATCAGATGCGTAACTGGCGTTTTGTGGTAGTCCAGTTTGGACAGCTGGAGCGGTCGATAGCGGTCAACCCAGAGAGCCATTGTACACATTTTTTTGATGTATTATGTTTACAAAAATCCTTGGTGACTTTTTGTTTTCGTGTTGGCCTTTGTCAGAATAAATGTCCTCTCCTCCAGAGATTCCATTTATACACATCAACGTTGCAGATTTCGTCAAAAATCTGAAACGTTGATGTGTATAAATGGCAGATATTTTTGTAGCTGCGAGAATAGCAAAGTAATGTATGAAAAAAGGGGTTGTTAGCGCAGGGAATCAAGTCATAAAGAGAAGAAATACCATATCCCTGCAGTCTGCAACTGAAAATATAAGTCTGTAACAGGATAGACAGGATTGTGTTGAATCAATTGCGAACATGTCTACAAATTTAGCATCCTTGCAATGATGTGAAACAAATTTGGTAATAAAAATCAAAGTTTCAAAAGTTCAAAGGGTTTCAAAATAAGTACTAAGTACTAATACGAATGACATGTGTAATACTACGTAGAGTTGGCAAAGTGCCACTAAAAACGTTGAGGCCATCTGAAAAGATGAAAAGAAAATACATGTCTGAAAATACAAAATTCTTCAAATTGTAATTAAAATGAAACTGTATATTTACATCTGGCATCCCTGGTCGTGTAGAACGAACACAAAGAGGCGAATGTTGTGAATATCGCCAAACACCAAACCATCAGCTAGACTTTTGAGTGTCGCACTATTCTTACATTTCAGCAACAGGACACTCACCAAGGAGCTCGGATTTCTGCTGTCAAGTAGAAGCTCACCACGTGTTAGTGTTGTGATAATACTCTTCTCACACTATTGGACTGGCTTTGGGATGGTCACCAAAGATAATCGTAGTGCAAAATTTGTTGATTATCTTTGTGTGAGTACCATCACTTGATTCTCACGACAAATCGCAGCTCTGGCTGTGATGTTTATGTATACACTAGCTGACTCGGCAAACTTCGTCCCGCCCAAAATTTGTTGACGTAGAACTACGTCTTTCAGGAAGGGTGCCAAATCAGAAAACAGGTCACGTTTTTATGAAATAAAGTTAACGTTAATAACTACTTTCACTGTGAGCGAATTCTCATGATTTGCATACCAATCGAATCGGAAATTCTCTAAGATTTGTTTGATATGCTATACATTACAATTCGCTAATCTCTAAACGGTTTCAATTCAGAAAAACTGGAAGAACCTTTTTCCCATACATTTATTCTGCGGATTGGTGTGCTAATCCTATCCATATTTCGAATGCTTATAACTCTAACATTTCTTAACCGATCGGAAAGATGTTTGCATCAATTGATAGGAAATACGCGTCTATCGCAATTAATAAAATATTATTTTTCATGCGATGAACAGTTGAATAACTGTAAAATGTCAAGCGTTATTTAAACGCCTCAACTGTCAAATTTTGATTGGCCCGATTTACGGTTTCCCCAACACAGACTTCAAAATCGATGTACCTGAGGAAATACGCTCTGCGAATATACATGCAAGTCGGGGGTATTTTTGTTTCCACCAAGCTGTGTTTCCCTAACACAGACCTAACAGACTGCCTGGGGGAATCCGCTTTGTAAAAAGATGTAAGTCGGGGGTATTTTTTGCCCACTGAGTTGTGTTTCCCTAACACGAACTTCAAAATTAATGTACCTGCAAATATACATGCAAGTCGGGGGTATTTTTTGGTGTTGAGTAGAGATGTCTAAATTTTTCGTTTATTCGATTATCGATTAATCGTGGGGCCAAATAATCGATTCATTCGAATAATTGTCTTTCAGAATTCGATTAATCGAGCGAATATTTATTTCTTGTAATCGAGATGAACAGACATTTATAATAAAAAAAAAAATTATGCAGAATATGCAGAATAGTAGTTTTTGAATGGTAATTCAGTAGATTGATAAATTTACCATTTCGTGATTTTTTTGCGGGCGATTGAAAAAAGAGCACATCATGCAAATGATGCAAAATATTTTAATTGCACCAACATACAATTTTTTGTGTTCAAAACTACCTGTTCTTCGAATGTTGTTGAAATAGCAGATTTATTTGAAAATTTCTACTTGGTCCCTATAACTACTAGTTCAAAAGAAGTATTTTTGTAGAATCATTGGCCACTAGTATTTTCCTTGGCACTCTGAATCTGAACACTACCACTTTAGTACGGGAAATTAGATCACATCCTTCTATTCCGCTATTTACTCCTGCAGACGCTGAATTCTTCTCCCCAGTCTCCTCTACCATCAGGGAATTATTTTTATGCTTCAACCGTAAGTGGTTTAGCACAATCGATGAATTTCGACAAACAAAGTTTAAATTTTGCACTGTATTTTTTGAAAAAAATTGTTTCCTTTTTCATTAATCGCGATTACTGTGATAATTATTCGATGTATTCATATTTTGATTTTTCATTATTCGATACAAAATTACTCGGATAAAATTGCAGATATTCGATTATTTGAATTAATCGAACGATTAACCGACGTCTCTAGTGTTGAGTACTTTTGCACTCGCTTGTCGTTGGGCAGACCGGAATATATTTCCCTAAAACGTACTTTTAAACTGAGAAGCCAGGGAAAATCGTCATTTCAGATACTAGAGGTGAATGAACTTTCGCGGTTTGAGAACCGTTTGATCGTTTGACGATTCTTCCGTTCACATATTTTGGTGTCCCGGGCATCATGTCAAACGTAAAAGGAGTTCATCAAATTTATTTGTAACGAAGAACATAATCTATTACAAAAATTTCCATGCATTCTAAAATAATATTCGAAGTGGTAAACAAGTGGATTGCATAATATAATTGCGTAGTTCTACGTCGAAAATATGCGGTCGTGTCCTAGATACAACTCCTTACAATTTTGTTTGTTATCAATACCTTCAAACATTTACGTTTTCTTACTAAGCGCAAGTTCATGAGTCCAATCGCAGAACTGTTCAGTGATTGATTTTCTAATCGACCCCGTTGAATTTACCTTCTACTATAAAATTCCTAGTATTTCTACCAAAACTCATCATTATGATATCAGATTATTTTCAGACAAAATTCTCGTTCAAGATTTTTCAACCATTTGCAAATAACATGTTTCTCCGGTACATGGAACAAATGTTTGATACAGAAAATATGATAGAATAAAGATAGACCCCTTAGAGAGGGGGGAGGAGTGTCTATTCATCATAGAAACGTTTCGTGTCCCCTAAAATCTTCACATAACAAATGTGGCTCCATTTACTTGATTAGTTTCCGAGTTATCCAGAAATTTGTTTTTCATTTGTATGACAGCCCACCCTAAGAGGGGGGGGGGGGGGGAGCGTAGGCAGGAGTGACATTAATTGCATCATAAAACCTCTACATGCCGAATTTGGTTTCGTTTGATTGATTAGTTCTCGAGTTATGCATAAATTTGTGTTCCATTTGTATTGCAGAGGCCTCTTTTGTGGCTAACTTCTGACTACCTAGCTCGTTCGCCATGGACAAAAACAGGTGGTAGTCACTTGGTGCAAGGTCCGGACTATACGGTGGATGCAAAAGAACCTCCCATCCGAGCTCCCGGAGCTTCTGGCGCGTCACCAAAGAAGTGTGTGGCCTGGCGTTGTCCTGATGGAAGACAATGCGGCCTCTGTTTATCAAAGATGGCCTCTTCTTCATGAGTGCTACCTTCAAGCGGTCCAGTTGTTGACAGTACAGGTCCGAATTGAGCGTTTGGCCATAAGGAAGCAGCTCATAATAGATTATTCCTTGACAATCCCACCAAACACACAGCAGAACCTTCCTGGCCGTTAATGAGGGCTTGGCCACCGTCTGAGCCGCTTCAGCGGGCTTCGACCACGACCGTTTGCGCTTCACGTTGTCGTAAGTGACCCACTTTTCATCGCCAGTCACCATCCGCTTCAGAAACGGGTCGATTTTGTTGCAATTCAGCAGCGATTCACATTCGAAACGGTCAAAGATGTTTTTTTGCGTCAACGTGTGTGGCACCCATACATCGAGCTTCTTTGTGAATCCAAGCTTCTTCAAATGGTTAATAACGGTTTGATGACTTATCCTCAGCTTTTGGCCGATGCTACGGCTGCTACTATGCCGGTCTTTCTCGGCTAATTCAGCGATTTTGTCGCAATTTTCGACGACAGGCCTTCCGGAGCGTGGCGCATCTTCGACGACCTCTACACCAGAACGAAAACGTTGAAATCATCGTTGTGCGGTGGAAATGGAAACTGTATCGGGTCCATAAACTGCACAAATTTTATTGGCAGCTTGAGATGCATTTTTGCCTTTGTCATAGTAGTACTGTAAAATATGTCGGATTTTCTCTTTATTTTGCTCCATATTTGCGACACTATAACTCACGAACGACTTAAACAAACAAAACACTGTCAAGGACTATATTATAGCGCGCAAAAATACCTTTCCAACATGCTATAGTATGACTCGATACAATGAATACAACTAGAACTACGCGCTTACAACGACACCTCGCGGAAATACCGAGGTTTCCGAGGTTCGGTTACATGCGCTTCAATGGATAGCATATTGTCCTCATTACTCCTCCAACCGATACAAATTAGACGATTTCCTGCAATCACGGTATGTCTTTTATATACACCCAAAATGGAGTATCTAACCACCATAGAAACATTAATAGCACTCTAAAACCTCCATATGCCTAATTTGGTTTCATTTGCTTGAATAATTCTCGAGTAATGTAGAAATTTGGGTTTCATTTGTATGGCAGCTCCCCCTTAGAGAGAGGGGTGGAGTGTCTAACCACCATAGAATCATTTATTGCACCCTAAAACCATCACATGCCAAATCTGGTTTCAATTGCTTGATTAATTGTCGAGTAATGCAGATATTTGTGTTTCATTTGTATTCAAGACTTACTTGAAAAAGAAGTGATGTGAGATTATACGTAGTTTACGTATTACTTGTGAGACTATGGAAGATGAACAGGATTATTTTGTTTGTTTCGTAAACTTCAGATAAGTATTTACTAAACAATGTGTTTTAATGTGTTATTTACATATACAAAATATATGCTTTAAAATTCCTTCGAGTGATATTTTTCAAAACCTTTTATCTTTCTGTTTGAACATACAGAACAATGCTTTCTACATCCACACAGTTCGGCAAAACTTGGAGTTTTGCATTAAGCCTTTCCTCAAACGTGGGTAACAACTTTGGTTATTATTTGGTATTATATTTGGTATATTACACCCAAAGGTAATTTTTAGCACATGTTATGGCATCTCGATTTATTCCATTAAATGAGCTGAAAAATAACAGAAAATGTTCTACTCCCCAACACATGTATATCATTTGTATAATATATATGCTGGAGCCAATATGAGCGAGCGAAACAGGAGACACATTTGAATGAAAGCATATGAAAGCTTTTCATATAGTTTGCCAAATACATGGTCTAAACAGAGAAAGATATATTCTCGTTTATTTTCTTCTTTATCCTCTCAGAAAATACTTTCCAACTTAATGTTATGATCAGGTGTAATATTATCACGCTTTTCTATAACAGCACTGGCAGTTATATGGATAGCGTGGTCGTGTGAAATAGCTTTGCATTCCAGCCGGCCTTAGTTCGATCCCCATTGACGTCTTATGGACTTTTTTTTTTGGCACAATCCCAAATGAAATGAGAAAAGAAAACAGAAAGAGATGTCTGCTCGCATACATACAAACCATTTTAAAGCTTTTAAAATAGCTCATTATTTGCGCATTTGACCCTCCAGCACACGAAATGGCATCGTTTCTACCAAAGATTAAACGTTTTCTGCCAACGCTAGTTTGGGTGTACTTAGTACCGTTATCTATTATTCATAGGAGCACCGTTTTGATTCGTGAACAAGTTCACTAGATATGAAAATTCGTTTAGAAAAGTGTAAACTGACATATTGCTGTATAAAGTATAAGATTAGTATATTTCCTTCCACACCCAAACTAGCGTTGGCTGAAAACATTTCATCTTTTGCAGAAATGATGCCAATCCGTGTGCTGGAGGGTCAAATGCGCAAATAATGAGCTGTTTTAAAAGCTTAAAAATGGACAGACAGACATCTTTTTTTGTTTTCTTTTCTCATTTCATTTGGGATTGTGCCAAAAAAAAGTCGATACGACGTCGATCGAACCAAGGCCTGCTGGAATGCAACGCATTCCTACACGACCACGCTATCCATATAGCAGCCAGTGCTGATATATAAAAGCGTGATAATATTACAGCTCATCATAAAATGAAGTTGGAAAGTGTTTTCTAAGAAGATAAAGAAGAACATGAACGAGAATATATCTTTCTCTGTCTGGACGTATATTTGGCAAACTAAACGAAAAGCTTTCATATGCTTTCTTTAAATGTGTCTCCTATTTCGCTCGCTCATCCCAGCAAACATTAAATCGCAAAACAAGCGTATGTATAACATCATATGCCCTAAAATTTGGTTGGCATATAATGCGCCTAACTGGCATATGCATGCAAAAGTGGAGGCCATATACATACATGGCAAATGCTTACCGAATTTGTTTGGATGAATATGCAACTTTGACCGGCAATAATAGCGACTTTTGTCATACTTATATACGATTTATTACAGACATAGAAAAAAAAAAAACAAATGGCGCAAAATATTTTCGTGAAATGTTTATTATAGCCTCACGAATCGCCATTTTTATATATGAGTATTTATGTTTGCAGAAATAATAATTGTTTGATTGACTTGTGTTGGGAGTGGAATATGAATATTTGAAATGGCACAGATTGATGTTTGGTGAAAACTGCGCCGATGTGGGTTCGAACTCCGGTCGTCTGGATTATCATCCACCAGCTATCTCGCGCGGCTATCTGCAATTTAATTCAACAGCGGTTAAAACTTTCGAGTGCATCAGCATTTCATTGACATTTCAATATGATGTAATATGTCCTTTATTAGGATCTAATATGATTCACTGTTTCATGATTTTCTTCAGCATGCAACACGATTCACTACAGTACTGAATCGATTTAAATTATACGCTTATACGACACACAAACTGCATCAGCGTAATATACGCATATGATGCGGATTAAATATATTTTACGACAATGTGCATCATAAAATTGATGTTTATTATACCGAATTGCGACTTAATTTGATAATGGTATTTAAAATCGAGTTTTTACATTTAATGCGATTTCAAATATACACGATTGATATTATATGCGATTATGATTTATTCGGATTTCTTGTAAGACTTGGCACGTGCAAAATTATACGATTTAATGTTTGCTGGGATATTGGCTCTAGCATATATATTATACAAATGATATACATGTGATGGGGAGTAGAACATTTTCTGTTATTTTTCAGCTCATTTAATGTAATAAATCGAGATGCCATAACATGTGCTAAAAATTAACTTTGGGTACAGTGGTGGCTGAGAGCAGACAAACGACCACAAAGAGCCAAATTCATTTTGACGTAGGACTACGTCTAACCGGAAGATATAGGGGGTGAAATTGAAATCTAGGCACTGAACAAGTAGGAAAAAATGCAAGATTTGGAACGCTTATAACTCGAGCATTTCTCAATAGATCGCAAAGGTTTTTGCATCAATTGATAGGAAATATATCTACGCATCTATCAAAACGTATAACATTTCATTTTTCTTGAGATAAATAATTGAATAATTGTGAAATATCAAGCATTGTCAAAATGCACTATGTGCCCATTTTTGATTGGTCCATTTTGTGCTCCTCAAATCGTACCGACCAAAACGGGCAACCAGAGCAGCAGCGAAATAGGATGAAGCACGATTGGAAAGGAAAAAGAAAAAAATGAACGAAACATTGGTCGCAGTCTCACACATGCGTAAGTCTCGAGCCAGCCAGTCAGCTTAAAAATCCCCGCTCCGCTGCCGTAACGATCATTCTTTGTGTGGACACCGACTGGACAACATCGTTGCTGGACGAGCTGGACGGCGAGGGATCGTGTGCCTTTCTCAAGGCAAGAGGGTCGAGGTGGTAGCGCTGGAGTAAATAGAGTAGAGTTTTCAAAGGGCCTTTCTCAAGGCTAGAGACGAATGAACTGCAAAAGTTTAAAGTCTCTATAATACAATACCTTCCTTCCTTCCGTAACGATCATTCTCATCCAAACCGTACACCATATCGTTTCGCATCACATCACATCAACAAACCAACACAAGCAGCCATGTCTGGACATGGTAAAGGAGGAAAAGTGAAGGGAAAGGCAAAATCCCGCTCGAACCGTGTTGATCTGGAGTTCCCCGCAAGGGTAGCTAGGCCGAGCGCGTTAGTACCAGTGCACCAGTCCACCTAGCCGGCGTTATATAGTTTCGGCCGCCGAAGTGATCGAGTTAGCTGGCAAAGCTGCTCGCGACGATAAGAAACCCCGCATTCGGAACAGAACACATTCGGTTCGGTGGACATCAAGACAACAGGCAGTTGCAGCGAGTGGCGAGTGGCAAACGCAATCGCAAAACGGCTTCAGGTAGCAGAAGAAAAAAGTTTGTTCTTTATACAAACTGCTTTGGTGGCAAATCCAGAACAAGGCGGCATCGAGGGCGTTCGAAATGGTTTTTTTCAAAACCACGAGTACTAAGTTTTCTAAATTGGAACCATTCCTTAAAACAAGGCGCTTTTCAGGGCCATTAAACCTTCCAAAAAAAGAGTTTAGGAAATACAGTTCAATGCTTTCTAAAACATTATCCAAAATAATAATAAAACACAAATTGATTTTTTCATAATTTGTTTGCCAGGATATGATGAGTATGTGAATTTGGCAGTTGTTCTGAGCTTATTGATTTTCACCAATTCTTAAATTGCTTCTAGATTGAAAGTACAGTAATTTACACTTATCTCGACATTTAGCTAATTGGACGGACTTGCAATGCGACATATTTAGTTGGAGATTTTTGTAAACATAGAGTTCGGGGTCCAAATTATGACCCCACATTGAAAGTCGACACTGTACCACTGTCATCGCAAATGTTCAATTACAGGTTAAAATTACCTCCAATCCGATACTAAGTGGTGGTAATGCGACGTGCCATTGAATGTAATTTACTGTAAAATATGTCACAAGCTGGATGGGAAGAAATTTTCCAACTGTGAAAGCTGTGGCGAGTGGCAAATGCAATCGCTAAACAGAAAGGTTTAGCCGAACAAGATGGGGATATCGAGTGATAACAAAACAAAAAACTCTTTAGATTGAAGATAATTTTGTGATCCTGAAAAGGACCCTTTTTAGCCTGCATGTGAATCCAACGAGCAAACAAATCGTAATGAATGTATTTTTTTGTCATCACTCCCTTTTAACGCTCATTCGTTCGTCTCGTTGGACTCGCCCCTCTGGCTGAGTCTGCCGATTTGTCTCTATCCTGTGAGTGTGTACCGCTAGAGTATAAAACACGCGGACCCCAGAACAATATCTTATTTTCTTTCAAACCGTAAACCCGTGTGGTTGTACGGCATCGGCATCGTGGACGTAACAAAGGAGGACAAGTTAAGGGAAAGGCAAAGTCTCACTCGAACCGTGCAGGTCTCCAGTTCCCTGTTGGTCGCATTCACTGATTGCTCCGCAAGGGTAACTAGGCCGAACGGATTGGTGCCGGAGCACCAGTATACCTAACAGCGATTATAGATTTTCGGCCGTCGGAGTGCTCGAGTTGGCTTGCAAAGCTGCTCACGATAATCAGAAAACCCGCATCAAGAACAGAGCAGCTACGGTTCGGCGCTCATCAAGGCAACAATTAGTTTCAGTGAGTGGCAAAGTGTTTCTCCAGCACGTCGCATTAAATGTAATTTACTGAACAACATGTCACAAGCTGGATGGGAAGAAATTTTCCAACTGTAAAAGCTGTGGCGAGTGGCAAACGCAAAAGCTAAACAGGAAGGTTTAACCGAACAAGATGGGAATATCGAGTGATAACAAAAACACAACACCAAAGGTTCTTTTCAGAACTATCAACATATTCATAAAGAGTAAACAGTAAACTAATCCATTTTTCAGGTAGATAGGTAGGTATTCACGTAGGAGAAGAAAATAAAACAATATATTTAAAAAATATATATTAACAAAAGCTGTCCCCTTTGTATAGTCCTACGTCACTCCGGTTATGTCCCCGACATTACCCACCCGTCTTTTTTGAGTAAGATTTTTCAACAGTTCATTCGAAATAACACATTTTCTATATAGTTAAATTATTATCCAAAAACTTTGACAAATATCACATTTCATATTTCATCTGGATTAAAAGTTACACTTTTTTGAAATAAAGATTAATGATTTTGAATACGCTGTTTTAAAAATCAGTCGTAATTTAAATTGGTCAGCAGAGGCGAATGAACTTAAAAGTTCAAAGCCTCTTTAAAATACGGAATACGGAACGGAACGGAAGATTGTTCATATGATAATGAAAATTGTGATTTTAGGTAGTTTCCATCATAAGTACCTGTCGCGATGGTGAATGTAATCTCCCTTTTACATTTAACGTATTCCTCCCGAAATGCGCAGTCTACCCTTTTATACATACCGTGTCTATGCTACGCAGCCCTGACATACATATTTCGCCTGCTTTGAGGTTTGCCCCACCCCTGCATCATCCAACCAAATCACGCAGCACCAGTTCTCGTCCTTTTTCTCATTCGGACTGCGGACAAGGTAATGGCGGGTTTACATTAGGGAGATCTAGCTATAGATGGATTTATTCACGTGAAAATAGGTGTAAACGGGTGAGAATAAATATGATACACTTATTCGAGGTATATATAACTTGAATAAATTCAGCATATGTAAACGCTTGTGAATTTCTCACTGGTGAGAAATCACTAAAGTTGGATGCAGTTCTACTTTAGGTGAATAAATTCACCGAAAATATGAGTATATTCATTATAGAAGTTCACGCTAGTGTAAACGGTTGATGCGATTTCTATAAATCTCATCATATTTCTTCACATGAATATATCACTGGTCTAAACCCACCCTAAGTCGTGTTCTCTACGACTGTCTAGATCGTATCCAAAATGGCTGGGGTCTGAGTGGCTAAAACCACACAGTACCAAGTTTTAAAAAAATCGTAGAGGGTCGGTTCAGCGGCCGACTGATCTGGCGTGAAGTTGCTGTTATTATATAGACACAAAGATGGGTCAATCCAGGGCCCTGAGTTTTGAAATCACGATCGTTCGCTTGGCAGTGAGCCGACACGCAATCAACTTGACTAGGTATACTCCCTATGATCTGTACAATAAAACTGAATTCTGAAGGGTAAAGTAGGTTTGGATAAGCAGATACAAATAACAAATGATTTTGGAACGGACACTAAGGAGTGTATCGAAAAGTAGTCTTTAACGATATACACGTTATTACACACAAACGCGTAATAGGAGCACGCATTGTTTACATGTCAAAAGTCGAAATACAAGTCATTTAGTCGCGATCATAAATTTGTTTTCGAAAAAGGGCGTTACATATCACAAAATAGCAAAAAAAATTCAAAGTTTGTCTAGAAAGTATTGAACGGATCGTCGCAAAGGTCGGTAAAACTCGGACCAAGTAATACAGAATTGGATCGAAAAGTTGTAAATTATATTCAGAAGAACAAGTCTGCATCTATTCGTGATTTGGCCAAGAAGTTTAAAATCTGTGTTGGGATAATTCAGCGGATTAAACGGATACATGGTTTAAGTACCTACAAAAAGCAAAAAGTGGCCAAACAAACACCGGAGCAGCAAGATCACGCTAAAACACGAGCTCGAAAGCTGTATTTGAATCTATATTTTAGCTATACTCGATCATTTTGAACAATCCAAACCAGTGCATTCTCATGGATGACGAAACATACGTCAAAGAAGATTCCATTTGTGATATTTGTATCTCAAGTCAAAATAACTATTTGAACCACTCAAAGTACAATGATTTTCCAAGAGCATGTTTATCGTAAGCTTCGACAAGAATTCCATGCGATTCTGTGGCAGTTTTTTGACGTAGGACTACGTCTTTCATTTCTATACCGGGGTGTAAAATCAAAGTTTCGAAAACGAAAGCGTTACGCCGGAGACCGAGATTTTGAGTGTTAATAGCTCCTAAACAACTGAACGAAATGGTATGATAAACACTTCATTCGAAAGATAAAATGTCTACGCGTTCTATACTTGTTACTTTCTGATCCAAAAACTTGTTTCAATAGTCTTAAATTTGCTTTCAAAATAGGCTATTGAAATCACCAATCGGTATACAAGCGATCGCCGCTCGGAAATCCACTCAGTTCTAATTGAACAGCGATTGGAGCATGTTGTCGCTGTTGTGGTGAAGCTCTTCATTTATCATGAAAGCGCGGATGAACGGTGTCACCAAGAGCCTGTTTGTGCACCTTAGGCCAGAAGGGAATCCATCAGGAGGAGAGTGATGCTACAAACGGTTTCCCGGGAAGATCTCGAAGCAGCCGCTACACACACACACACACACATACACGCACGGAATTCTTTCCGTTTGGATCGAGAAAGATCCGGAAAAT
This sequence comes from Toxorhynchites rutilus septentrionalis, assembly GCF_029784135.1. Lineage (NCBI taxonomy): Eukaryota > Metazoa > Arthropoda > Insecta > Diptera > Culicidae > Toxorhynchites > Toxorhynchites rutilus. The sequence goes on along the minus strand of NC_073744.1, from coordinate 190,669,361 downwards.
AATCTGCCAGTTCCTCTAGGAATTGAAAAATACATTCATGTGAAAGAGTTTGTTTGAATGTTTTCTATCCATGTAACACTGTGACCAAATACATTAGGTTTTGTGATTTTTCAATCAATCGCAATCAACAGGATAGCTTCTGAAGATTATTCTTCCCCATCAGTAGGATATTTCCGTATCCAATATTGGATGCATAAAACCTTGTGCCTCCAACGTAACGCTCTCGTTTTCGAAGTTCTCCAAATATTCATTCATTCAGAATGAATTCAGATTCAACTTCATACAAATGATCTCTAAATCAACGATAGTCCTACGTCACCCTTGCGGTTATACCATAGATATAACCCACTTCCTGTTTTTCAAATGGTAGTAGAAAATCCAGCCGGGTGATATGATTGGTGCTAGGATCGTTAGCAAAATCTCAAGCAGAACTGTCAGTGGGATACCCAATTCACATGAAAACAAAGGGAAAATGTCAGTGGGATACTCGATATGTTGGCTCCTGTCAGTTCAAAAGGGGTTCTCTAAAGACGTCACCCAGGTGAGAAAATCAATGCTGACCGCAAACAGTAGAAGAAGGTTGCCCTAATCCGGCCGGTGGACCTGAGCGTTGAGCGTTGTGTGTTGTGCATTGAGCGCTTAGTTTTGAGTGTTGAGCGGTGTCGTATCCTTTCTCTGCATCTTGTCTGAATTCGCGGACGTTGCTTTCAACTTTACTCGAGAGAATCTCGTTCCATCGAACTAGCCACATGCATCAGCCAAAGAGAGCCTATTTTTTGCGTTCTCATTATCACTTTCAGACCAATGATGCCAACGTTCCGTATTTTCCTAACTGTTACTTCTCATACATTCTGTTTATTGTAAAGGCCATTTGGCAACGTTGGTCCAAACAGAGACAAATTTGAGAGTTAATCATTTATTTTGTTATCTTCACCTCATTTCCTACAAGCGATAAACGGTGAGCGTTGAGCGTTTATATGTTGAGTTTCCGTTTCCGTTTGGGTATTTGTTCTTTTGTTACCGCCATCTCACACTTTCTTTCGTCTCACTTCAACACTTTCTAACGTTTTCAATGAACCGGAGGCCACCATATCTTTATCTTGGACTGAAGAATACAACAAAACCGGGAGTCAAAACAAGATTATATTCGTTTTCCGTTTTTCTATATAATTGGAAGTGTATGTCATTTCCGACCAATTTGAAGTTGATTCGTTGCCAAATCGATAGTCGGTTCAGGACCATGGGGTGGGGGTCTTACACCATTCTTGAAGGTGTTGAAAAATAGGACTTCCGGTTTGGCCTTTGTTTTCCCTTTCTTAGCACTCATGAACCACAGCAAACACCGAACAACGCCAGATCGAATTTAGAAAACTCTCTTCGGGCCCGAGGAAGACAGCCCAATGTACCGGTGAGAGATGTGTTAGCTCGGTTAGACCTTGATAACATAACCCAAATATATGTTTTCCTTAAAGCTAGTGATCTTCGTGTGTGATTGTCCCTATGTCCTCATCCATTGCGAGCGATTGGCCCCCTTGCTATAAACAGTAAAATAAGTTGAAATGTAAATATACAATAGATAAACGAATACATTTAAGAATTGAGTGTGATCATCAACATTGTAACAATTCCCTTATATTCCATCCCTTTGTCACCCTTCTAAACTCGAGTAATCGCGAGTAATCGGTTTTCCATCTTACTAAACATAGAGTTAGGAAAATTGTATATGTATAGTTTTAAAAAATATATTTAAGAATTCGACTTCTTTAAACTTATGTAACTGAGCCTGTAAAAATAAACGATCATAAAAAAAAAATTATAGTAGGTTGTGTCCAAGATACGACCGCATTGTTGACGTAGAACTACGCTGTTATTTTATATAAGTCGCTTGTTTATACCTTCGGATATTATTTTAAAATGCTGTGAAATTTTCGAAACAACTGCTTAGTAGAATAATATTTGAAATGGGTTTTTCATTGTAGAATCAGTTGACGATAATTGATTGATGATTCATTCTTGCCCTCGCAAAACAATACACTAGCTGATCGTATGTCGCAATTTATTTCATGTCAATGCATTGAAAATTTACCTCGAACGCTATTTCGGTGGTCTTTTTCGCAATTGACATAGACTCGGCTACAGTCGATTATATACATTATTCCACATCTCATAACTATATCAATATATCTTTGGCACCGAATGGAAACAACAACAATGACAACACTTGCAAGTATCAAATATCATGCTACATGTTATTTAGTATTGCCTCAAAGCAATCGCACATCTAGGCATCGTTCGTACAACGTAAACCAAGCGCCAAACAAGCGTTCGCCATAGCATGCATACAGAACCATACATTGGTGGCTTGAAGCTACAAGGAATACAAATACTTCTCATCATTTTGCGCTATTCTCAAAAGAAACGCTTTTGTTAATATTACTGGCCTCAAAAAAAGTTGCATTACTTTCTCATGCTCGAGAGAAGCGCAGCTGTCACCCTTAGTGGAGTAATTTTTGCTACTGGTAAGCGAAACCTAATCACATACAAAACTCCAGAACGACATTTAATTTCTTGGTGACTAAACAAACGAAATAAACTCTTTTTGTTAATATCAACAACCTCGAAAACAGTAGCAATGCTTCATTATGATCAATATTAGCGCAAATACAGTTTTGCGACTGGCACGCGAACCTAAATAACTTACAACATTCCAGTAAGACACTCAAGATGCTTGGTATTCCCCAAATATTTTTTTGGAGCATAACCTTAACGCCTGCTTCGCCATAACGTCAGTTTAATGCATTGATGCATTCTTAAAGGCACCAAAGAAGCCGTTTACATTTTCGACCGACGCGCCGAAATCACCTATTTTGCTGTTGTTCGATGCGGTGTCACACTCGCGAAGGCTTGGTTCAGTGCGAGCGCTTGCCTCGAAATTTCATTGCCCCTGGCAATGCGTTCGTTTTGCTCATCACACACTACGCGAAACGTCCAATTTATGACGCGGGAAGAAAAACACTTGATACGAATAACGCGAAAAACGAACAGAAAAACCAAACGACGATATCCAAGTTGGATTACCACTGGTGGGGTCCAATCTTAGATCGAAGCGCAGCGAAAGCAAAGTGAACTGGATTGCTCAACAGTCCGATGTCGAATGAAAGTTTGCCTCAGCGAGATCCACTGTTAATACTCAAGGCAAATATTCCCCTTCATTCTTCTACTTTTCCTTTGTTCACGGCGACTTCAAATCCTACGATTTCCCCTTCGTTGGTTGTCGATAAGTTGCTCGATATTGACAGCTCTGTTCGGGAAAGCACACAAATGGACAGAACAATGTATGGAAAAATGGAAACGCCTAAAGTTTTGATGAATTTTAACCATTTACAAACCAGGGGATTCTAATGTATAGCATATTAAACAAATCTTAGGGAATTTCCGATTCGTTTAGTATGTAAATCGCTAAAATCCGTTCGCGGCAAAAATAGTTATTAACGTTAACTTTATTTCATAAAAACGTGACCTGTATTCTGATTTGGCACCCTTAATGAAAGACGTAGTTCTACGTCAAAAAACACCGAACATAACATAGTTAGTAAGCGTAGTAGTAGAGTACGCGAGCTTTTTATAATGCCAAAGTCCTCAAAAAACAAGAATTTTATCTGATGAATGGCCGTTGTAATTTAAGTAGGCTGGTTTAGGAAAACTGTCAAAACTAAAGTGAAATTTTTGGATTAACATAAAATGAACTGGAAATTATTTTAGTTGTTATTCAATAACTATACGGCTTCTACCGTAATCTTTAAGTTGTGTTCTGTATCGATATCCTTGCCTATCTCAAAAAAAAAGAAGAATGGACACACGAAAAATTAAGGCGAAAGCATTCCCGGAATTGGTAAACAGATACTCTTCCAGACATCAAACTGAGAAAACTGAGAGAATGATAATGCTTTTACCAGCCCCAGATTGAATGGAAGACAGAGAAGCAATTGGAGGATGAAAAATGGTTGCAGGAAAGGCTGCTCCAGGAGCAAATACTGAAGAAGGAAATGCAGAAAGGGATTGTACTCATCCGACGAGCAATTCGGAAGGAAATCAAGCGCGAAGAGATGGAGAAGGATAAGGAAGAAATGGAGAAAATGAAAGATGATTTTCAGGAAATTGAGAAATTTCTTGTTTCACGAATAAATTAACTCTGCGTGAAGGTTATCATTTACTACCGCAACATAGCAATATCAATATGTTATTTTTAACAGCTGTCCTATTATTTTATCCATGAAATGCTTATTTTTATTTTAAATTTCCATTATTTTTAAAAACGAGAAGTTATGCAGAGAGTTGCTTTTTTTTGTCCCACAACAATATTGAAAGTATACCCTGAGGGCTCCAAAGGCCCATTCATTGTGTACTTTAGGCGAAAATCCAAACCCCTCAATGTTATTCGCATATCTAAAGAGCTGACAAAAAACCTCTCAGATGTTACCGAGATTACTCGGATGGGGCCAGACAAATTACGAGTTGTCGTCTCCAGCCGGACCCAAGCAAATGATATAACCCGTTGCGATCTCTTTGCGATTGAGTATCGCGTATACGTGCCCTGTCGTAACGTAGAAATCGACGGCGTAATCACCGAAAAGGGTTTGACCCGAAATGATATACTCAAGGATGGAGTCGGTCGCTTCAAGAACTCTTCGCTTAAAACTGTGAAGATTCTTGCATGCGACCAACTGAAATCCGTATCTATTATAAATAATTTGTGCTCCCGTGGCCGAGTGGTTAGCGTCATAACTAACATGCCGGGTGTTCGGGTTCGATTCCCGTTCTGGTCGGGGGAATTTTTCGTCAAAGAAATTTCCTCCGACTTGCACTGTGATCACGCGTATTCTAGAGCTTGCCACTCAGAATGCATTCAAGGCGTGTTATTTGGCATAGAAATCTCAACTAAGTACTAATAAAAATGACGCAAGTAATACTACGTTGAGACGGCGAAGTTCCTCTAGGAACGTTTGTGCCATTGAAGAAGAAGAAGATAAATAATAAGAGAGTTCTCAGTTCGACAAATTCTTTTCGAGTAACCTTTGAGGGCTCCGCCCTTCCAAACTTCGTTTCGATAGATGCGCTTCGTTTACCTGTTCGATTGTTTGTACCCCGGGTAATGAGTTGCAACAACTGCAAGCAACTTGGTCACACGGCCGTCTACTGTTGCAACAAAAAGCGTTGCGCAGATTGTGGAGAGAGTCATGATGGGACTTCTCGCGCAAAAGAGCGCAAGTGTCTTCATTGCGACGGGGCCCCCCATAATCTTTCTCAATGCCCGGTGTACATACAAAGAGGGGAAAAAATCAAGCGTTCCTTAAAGGAATTTTCAAAACGGACTTATGCAGAAATGCTTAAGAATTCCTTGCCAACGACGCAGGACAATCCTTACTCCCTCCTGCAGAACGACGAGCCTGTCGCTGACGCTCCCAACGCGGGAAGTTCTGGTACATCGCAGGGTGCCGTCAGGAAAACGAAAACTACTACTTTTCCATCACTCCCCATTAAGAAGTCCGAAATTTCCCAAGTTGGATTGTAACTTCGAACCGAACGTGCTGAAAATAGACCGAAGCAAGTACCTCCTGGTTTACACGGTTCTTCTACTAACCAGGGGTCCTCAGCACGTTCCGGAACAACACCCAATACGTCTGTTCCTTTTTCGCGGTCAAAACAACAGTCACAACCTGGCTTGTTTGCGCTTTCTGACATGGTGGACAACGTTTTGAATGCTTTGAATATTAATGACTCTCTTAAAAGCATAGTATTATGTTTGCTTCCGGTAGTGAGAACATTCTTGAAAGAAAAATGTGCCTTTTTAGCAGCGTTCATTTCCCTCGATGCCTGATTCAGTGCAAGAGGTCAAGGAATTGACCACTGTAATACCGTGGAATTGCAGAAGCATCATCCCTAAACTAGATCAATTTAAATTTTTAGTTCATAGTTCTAACTGTGATGTATTTTCCCTCTGTGAAACATGGCTTTCTTCAGCCGACGAGCTGAATTTCCACGATTTCAACATTATTCGCCTCGATCGAAATGACTGGTTTGGTGGCGTACTATTGGGGATCAAAAAATGTCACTCCTTCTATAGAGTCACTCTCCCATCGATGATAGGCATTGAAGTTGTCGCTTGCAAGACACAAATCAATGGCAAAGACTTCTGCATTGCCTCGATATATATTCCTCCAAGAACCATGGTCGGCCGCCATCAGTTTTTTGATATCATCGCGGCATTGCCGGAGCCGCGGCTAATCTTAGGTGACCTCAACTCCCATGGAACAGCATGGGGGTCACACTATGATGACAGCCGTGCCACGTTGATTTATGATCTGTGCGACAACTTCAACATGACAGTTTTAAATACAGGGGAAGCAACTAGGATAGCCAACCCTCCTGCACGGGCAAGTATGCTAGACATATCACTTTGCTCTTCTTCATTATCCCTGGATTGCACGTGGAAGGTAATCCAAGATCCCCACGGTAGTGATCACCTGCCAATAATTTTATCGATCGCCAATGAATCAGGTTCTCGTGAGTCAGTCGATATTGCGTATGACCTCACGAAAAATATTGACTGGAGAAAATTTGCAGAAATAATATCTGAAGCAATTGTTTCAATGCATGAACTTCCTCCACTCGAAGAGTATAACTTTATATCGAGTTTGATTTACGAAAGCGCACTTCAAGCTCAAAAGAAACGTGTACCGGCTACCACTTTCCGACGTCGTCCTCCATCACTTTGGTGGGACAAGGAATGTTCAAAGGTCTACCTTGAAAAATCATCCGCTTTCAAAAAGTTCAGGAAAACTGGATTAGTGGAATGGTTTCTAAAGTACCAAGCTCTAGAAGCCAAACTAAAAGGTTTGATTAAAGCAAAAAAGCGTGGATATTGGCGGAAGTTCGTCAATGGTTTGTCAAGGGAGACCGCTATGAGCACTCTTTGGAATGCGGCTAGGAAAATGCGTGGCTGGAACCATACAAACGAAAGTGAGGAATACTCTGACCGTTGGATTTTTAACTTTGCAAGGAAGGTTTGCCCCGACACCGTTCCTGCACAAAACGTCGTACGCGACATTCCACTTCAAAGCGATTATGAGAATTTTTCGATGGTGGAATTCTCAATTGCCCTTCTCTCATGTAACAATTCAGCTCCGGGGTCGGACAAGATTAAATTCAACTTGTTGAAGAATCTTCCCGACTTGGCAAAACAGCGTTTGCTGAACTTGTTCAACAAGTTTCTGGAGCTGAATATTGTCCCGCATGGCTGGAGACAAGTGAGAGTGATAGCCATACGGAAACCCAACAAGCCGGCTAGCGATCACAACTCGTATAGGCCGATTGCAATGTTATCCTGTATTCGTAAATTGTTAGAGAAAATGATTCTACTTCGTTTGGACAAGTGGGTTGAAACGAACAATTTGCTGTCAAATACGCAGTTTGGCTTCCGCCGAGGTAAAGGGACAAATGATTGTCTCGCGCTGCTATCTTCTGAAATCCAAATCGCATTTGCTCGCAAAGAACAAATGGCTTCCGTTTTTCTCGATATCAAAGGGGCATTTGATTCAGTTTCCATGGAAATTCTCTCAGAGAAGCTTCATAATCGTGGGCTTTCACCAATTCTCAACAATTTCCTGTACAATTTACTGTCAGAAAAGCACATGATTTTCTCTCATGGCAGCTCGAAATCTTCTCGTAACAGTTTTATGGGCCTACCACAAGGCTCCTGCCTAAGCCCCCTCTTGTACAGTTTTTACGTCAATGATATGGATGATTGTCTAACTAGAGACTGCACGCTGAGACAACTTGCAGACGATGGAGTTATTTCCATCACGGGTACTAATCCCGTCGTTCTGCAAAAGTCGTTGCAAGATACCCTGAACAATCTGTTCACGTGGGCCCTCAAGCTGGGTATCGAATTCTCTACGGAGAAAACTGAAATGGTCGTTTTTTCTAGGAAGCACGAACCCGCCCAATTCCAGCTTCACCTATCCGGCAAAACGATCCAACACTCTATGTTTTTCAAATACCTGGGTGTATATTTTGACTCTAAATGTACCTGGGGGAGACACATTGCGTATTTGAAACAGAAATGCCAGCAAAGAATCAATTTTCTCCAAACAATTACCGGAACATGGTGGGGTGCCCATCCAGGAGACCTCATTCAGTTGTACAAAACAACGATATTGTCAGTGTTAGAATATGGCAGTTTTTGCTTCCGATCAGCTGCCAGGATTCATATTCTCAAGCTGGAGAGGATACAATATCGTTGCTTGCGTATAGCCATGGGGTGTTTGCATTCGACACATACGATGAGTCTCGAAGTTTTGGCAGGAGTACCCCCGCTTACTCTTCGGTTCACAGAATTATCCTACAGATTTCTCATCCGTTGCAAGATCATGAATCCATTGGTGATTGATAACTTCGAAAATCTACTCCAACTGACTCCTCAGTCAAGTTTTATGTCTTTATACCATGAGTACCTTACCCACGACGTGCACCCTTCACCAGGCATCTCCAACCAAGTTTGCTTCCCTTACTTCTGCAATTCCTCTGTCATTTTTGATCTGTCCATGCGACAAAAAATCCATGGAATCCCAGATCACCTACGCTCCGATTCTATTCCGCCGATATTTTCGGCAGAATATGGGAAAGTTGGATCTGATAAAATGTTCTTTACTGACGGTTCATTCATAAACGGGTCTACTGGCTTCGGCATCTTCAATGAAAATTCCAGTGCCTCTTTCAAACTCAAAGATCCTTGTTCCGTGTATGTCGCAGAAATGGGTGCGATATATTACGCATTAGGGATCATTGAAACATTGCCCATCGACCACTATTTTATTTTTTCAGACAGTCTCAGCTCAATAGAGGCAATCCGCTCAATGAAGGTTGATAAACGCTCATCTTATTTCCTAACTAGAATAAGACATCTATTGAGTGTTTTGGTCGAAAAATTATTCAAGATTACCTTAGCATGGGTTCCCTCTCATTGCTCGATTCCGGGGAATGAGAAAGCGGACTCGCTAGCTAAGGTGGGCGCCTCAGAAGGCACACTTTTTGAAAGGCAAATTGCTTATAATGAGTTTTTCCATATTCCTCGTCAGTATACGCTCGTATGTTGGCAGCGCATGTGGAGTGGTGATGAGTTCGGTCGTTGGTTACACACGATTATCCCTAAGGTCTCGACGAGTGCATGGTTCAAGGGATTGAATGTAGGTCGTGATTTCATTCGCGTGATATCTCGGCTTATGTCCAATCGCTACAACCTAAACGCGCATCTCTATCGCATTGGGCTCGCAGCAAACAATCTTTGTGATTGTGGCGATGGCTACCACGACATCGAGCATGTTGTCTGGTCGTGTATCCGGTTCCATGCTGCTCGCTCTCAGCTCTCTAGAGCACTGAGAGCACAAGGCAGACAATCGGATATCCCCGTCCGGGATATCTTAGGTAGCCGGGATCCTGATCTTCTGCTTCATCTATACCTGTTCCTCAGAAACGCCGATGTCAACGTTTAATGATGTTTCCTTCGTTGTGTCCCCGTTTCATATCCCTCCTATCCGATCGATAAACTTTTACTTAGTCGCGGCAATACATACACACACTCTTTACAGATACACGGGCCAAAGGTTGTGCAGTCCACTGATCATTCAACAAGAGCCAAAGGTTGTACCGCTCATGACAACTCTACACGAACTGATGATTGCGCCGGCTAGTGACCATTCTATCCTGGATTCCTCGAGTCGAGAAAGACGCACCACGCTAGATATGGGGTACAGACTAACGGGGCGTTGCTGATTAATGGTCAGCTGCATCCCAATAGAAAGTATCCCGTGTCGGGCACACGTACAGAGCATCGAAGACTGCAACATACCAATTATGAGAACACTTGTAATACTAACCTCGAGCCAACCGCGAGTAATCGGTTACATATTACTAACATAGTTGTAAGACAAAAATTGTCAAAATATTGGACTCCCGGCCCCGTCAGGCTAACACCACATGTGCCTTAATAAAATATATATTTTGGGGAAAAAAAAATATTGATAAAGTGAAACAATGATAATTAAAGTTGCGGACATTACGTGCGATGTAAGAAGGCATGCTACAGAGTAAACATTTCGGTCAACCACTCTTTCAACTCTAGTCGCAACCCGATACCTTTACATGCCTACCCACCTTATTTATTGAAAATGAACTGTGTGTTTGTACAGAATAGCATTGCTTTTCCAGCAAACTGCCCACGAAAATAGTCGATCATAAGTCAACAAGTAACGAACCGTGATGCCACAGGCAACGTGGGATCCATAGCTCTTCAGACGCTGGGTTGTCAAGCGTGGTTATGTTTTTCTATGTTATGTTATGTTGCTACTGCCCGCTGTCTGTGGGTGGTCTCTGCGTGGTGAACGAAGAAGAGTCCTTCTGGTGAGTATACAAACAATTGAACGCCCTCGACCGTTTCTATTCAATGGGTTTAGGGAAATATTATTCCGTGCATGGGCTAAACATAATAAAGCACCGCAGAATGGATGAATGAATGTGGCTTCCGATGAGATTAGTTGTGGTTTTCACATTGTTGGGATTCTTCTCGGAAAACCCGATTGTGGTGAGAATTCGTTGCAAACAATAGCCGCCCCATCTGTTGACACGTGATGGAAATACCCTCCCGGAATGCTCGATCCGTGCGAGATGGCACCCGGCGGCAGAAAAACACTTAATCGCACAATGACAAAACTTATTCCTTAATTAAGTTGTTGCATTCCTTGGTTTCTCTCGACCGATTGGAAACAAATTTCCGATTCTCAGTCGGGGCGCGTGTTTCTCGTACTGAACGGAGCCACTCTGAGTCGAGTCTAGAGGTTCGTTCCATCACGTTTGCTGAAATCGCTGTTGCGTCACTCCTTTCGTCCCCGCTACTTTGCATGCATATAAGTACAGTGACTCGCAATGAAAAAAAAACCACTTGAACCATCATCATATCATGATCACCTTCTGAAGACGTTTGGGCATGATGCTGTGAAGTACATGTCCTTGCTCGTTACGCCAGTTTTGCCCTAAGACAAGATGAGACAACTGGCTTCTTACTCTTCTTCGTCGTACAAAAACGAAGCCATGACATAAAGATGCCAGAGTTGCCAAATATTATAAAATTTCGTTTTTTTTGAATTTCTGTTTTTATGAATCGTAACATTTGGTTGGTGCGAATTTAATGATTTTGCATATTTTCAGTGAGGCAATCTCAAAAAGGATAAAAAATAAAATAAGTCTTTTAAATAACAACTCATCCAAGATTGTCTGGAGAATCTTTCCTCGTTGATTCTTGCAAAACAACGACGCTCAACGGCGTAATTCAGAAACAACTTGAAAATCGTGACTCTTTCGCAATACATGACCGCAGTACCGAATGCTTCGCATACAGCCGATACGCAAGAACATCTTGTTGGATTGATGGACTTGCTATCAAAGCAGCGAGAAGAATGTTTAGCCCAGAAATTGATGGGCAGTGAAGCAGAATCGACATCATATCGAATTTCAGCTTCATCTAATTTTAGTGATAATGTGGATGACATGAATATTGAATTCGACACCATCGATGAAGCGAAAACATTCCTCGATAGAACAGAACAAAATTCGTAGCTCTTTACATAATCAAAATTAGTCAGCGGGAAAGAACATGTCAGCAGTGTAACAATTGGTAGTCAGCAAAACACAACCTGGATGATATCAACCATCTCTTTTTTCATATTTACGAGCTAGAGCTAACAACTCTGCCATCTGCATAGTGAAAGACTAGACTTTCCATTTCTTCTTAGCAATGGAAATTATATTCCGAAATATGAAATCGCATTAGGGACCTAACGAAGCCAAATTGACAAATGAGTTTTTTGCCATTCACTTTACTCCATTGTGAAAAAAAATACATACATTAACTTGCATATAATTCCTTCACATTCGTTTTGAACTAAATGTCGTAATATTCATTAAATTCACCATTTCTAAATTCAGTACAAATCCAACGCTATTTATTTTTTTTTGGCAACACTGAAAAAATCGGCTTTGTTTACAAAATTTATCGAAATCAGCCAATCAGAAATCGGAACGACTGACAGAAATTTGGTCCGTAAAAGACCCCCTATTGTCTGATCTTACCTTAGGTTTTGCCCACCTTATTGTCCAGTATAGCCCACAGATTTTCAATAGTGTTCAAATCTGTACTTTAAGCAGACCGTTTCAGAACTTTCATCCACTTAGACTTGAAAAGTCTTGGTTTTTTGGCAGAATGTTTAGGATGGTTGTCCTGTTGGAAAATGAAGCTTTGCCTACACCGGTTTTTGCATCGGATCTAGAAAGATATCGTTTCCAGAAAGATACGAGCTCTAGCCGTGATTTTTTATTTTTGGGACAAATGTATGGTAGTTTACGAGGGAACTTGCTCTGCATTCTATGTTCCCTGATCGGATACTGAAAGCTGAAGGTTTCCCTTGATAGATCGAATGGATACCGATGGGATTTTCTTGATTTCTCCGATGATCATTGAATCAGTGCGACGGTCTGTTTTACGCACACCTCCTCTACGCGTTCTGTCAGTCACAGATCCGAGATTCTAGTACTTTGATCGAATTTCTTGCACAGCACTACGGCCGATACTATATTTTGCAGCAATTTTCCTTTGTGATAGGTTGTCTTTACAGTTTTCACCACCGAATTTCGAATGGGAATTGAAATTTGTTTACCAGCCATACGTTCCAACACTATTGTCAACGATAAGCAACTGAAGCACAGATTGAATCGAACGTAAATGGTGCGTACACATAGTTTTGACATAAGGCAATATCAATAACAAGGGGTGAAAAATTTCTCTATTGAAAGAAAAATTTTAACGCTTTCGCGTGAGTTCTGTTACAATACTAAAAAATTTATTCAAAAGTTTCACAATATATACATGGTTCCTTAAACTAAGATTGACGAGGAACATCTCCTCTCTCTCTCTTGAAAACCGATAACATATCGGTTTCGTTTAGATCATCTACCTTCCTTGTCCCTTCTTCTAGCGTATGGTAACGTGCAGTCTGAGACGGCTGCACTACCCTAAGAAAATACCTTAAGTTTATAGCACCTCGTCGGTGCGCCTATCTTATTCTTGGATTTCCCCTTTCCATCCTTCGCTCTAAATAACATCCTTTTATTTTATTACACCCTGCTGGTGTATCTGGCTGAGCGCAGCTAGGGATGGAAAAGGGTAATAAAAATGCATCCTAAATGATGCATGCATTAAATTGTTTACCGGACGCTATTTAAATATTCGTCCATTCTGAATTTATGACCGGCAATAATTTCGAACTACAAGCGTTTTCTAGCCTAACAAAACACTTGAGCTCTTACATCTTTTAATTGCCTTACATTGGTCCTTTCTAAACGTTTCTATACCTCGCTTGGAGGTCTTTTCTAAATATAATCTCAAATAGTGCTTATCTTATGGATCTCTAACTCGATTCGCGATAAGCCTCAGCTGTCCGTAACATTCCGGACTCCGTAAATCTACTACATAGATTTACCAAATTCTTCAGTATTATCATTCTTTTCTACATTTTAATTTAAATTTTTGATAGTCGTTCTACATGTTCTAAATCATATACATTTGCTTGAACATATTTCCATCTGTAGCTGTATCGCTTTATTCTGTGTTTTATTGTGTGATTTGATTTCACTCACATTATTATCTTTTCCTTACACTTACACTTACAAGTTTATACTAGAAAACATAACTTATTATTTGTTTTATTAATAATAGTATTTTTTGTTTCATTTTTATTTCTGCATACAGTTATGCAAACTAATCGTAAACATTCGTAAATTTCGAATAATTGCTCTCACTAGTAATTTGATATAACCGTTAATTATATAAACTAACTTCAAGTTTCTTTTTGGAAAATTATTCATTGAGGTTCAGTGTTATATAATATTTTCCATTAAAGGAAATGCAAATTACATTTTCTTTTCTCTTATAAGATTTTCTTTCATCAAACACAACGTTCCATTTTAATGCTAAGTTATCTCGTTGCCAAGAAAGGAATCTTGAATCCAACATCCCTTTGCTAGTTGTCTTGTTACATTGCTGATATTGTTTTTCTCAAAACATCCTTTTGAAATAATTAGTCAATGTGCTAATCTTTTGGTAGTACAATTACCGTTCCTTCAGCAAGTATTAACATTAAAGTTTGTCTCTGAATACTAAATCCAATTTTAAAGCCTCAGTTCTCATGTAACTGTTCCGACTAATCATATAATACGACTGATCGTAGCTCACATAAACTTTTTCAAGTCGTTTTCTTTATGCATGCAACTCATGCTCTCATAGTGTGATATACTTTGAAATACATTTAAAAATTTCATTCAATTTTTTTTCCTGTTACTTGTATTCAAATAACTCATAATGTCATCTACATTGTATAGTTAACCATCTCCAATCTTTCCCTCAGTTAAGACTGGAAGCTATGCTTTTAATATTCATTTGAATAATGCATTGATCATATTCTCAGCAACTCACATGCTGAGCTTCGCAAACCACTTGTTTAAAAAATCTTTCTTCAGCATCTCACATGCTGTATTTCATCAACCGACTTACTGGTGATGTTGTTACTCTCAGCAATCCACTTGCTGAGTTTTAAGCAATTCACTTGCTTAAAAAAGAAACTTTTGGTTTTGACCCCTTCAGCAAATCACTTGCTGAAGGTTAAGCAATCCACTTGCTAACAAATCAGTCTTCCAAATTCTTCATAGCTGTATTTTTAATTTTTTCTACCATCAACTAATTTACAGTTGATATCGCTCCTTTCAGCAATTCACTTACTGAGCTTTGAGCCAATCATTCGTATAGAAACTGGCTTCAGCATATCACTTGCTGCGCCATAATTTTTTCTTTAGTGGTCAATGTATATTTTTCAGCAGAATACTTGCTATACTTTTAACCCATCAGAGTAATGTTTTGAGCATTCCAAATGCTTGACGCTTGACCAGACAGTCTCTTCTTTTTTGCTCTAATTGATATTTTGGACCTTACAAGTTATCATTTTATTGGGTCCATTTTATAACGAAACAATTGTATCTTAAATTGTATTAAAGTCTTTCAGCAGCTCACTTGCTGAACTTCAAGCAAATCATTTGCCTAAAAATATTTTCTAATTAATTCAGTTAACAGTTTTGTTAAATTTCCATTTTAAGATTTTCGTCTTTATATTTTATCAAGCTTAAGATTTTCTATACTTTATATAGATATAAAGAATATCAACATATTACAAACGTTGAAAAACAAACTTTCCAACCTCTATATTAGAGAGTTTATAGTTTTGATCTACGGTAATAATTTCCCTATCTGGGCCATAATTTTGCAAATTGCGGAAACATATAATGAAAGAATCCGAACTCATATCTTGCGCTAACTCAAGATGTATTGCTCTCGTTGTCATACAGGTAAATAGACGCCCCTAATACTTAGGAAACAGTCTTCTAAAGATTTGAAAGTTATTCAGAGCCATAATTTTCAATTATAAGTAGTCCTATTTTATACGAATCTATGGCTTTTAACTATAACGATCGCATTATTTTATATGTGTTGCCCTATGACTAAATATTGTCAACATGTCACAAATTTTGCAAAATAGAATATTCATCATATTTCGTTAATGATGGTACAATAGTGTAACTCGCGGTTACAGAGTGGAAGTCGTTTTTGATACGACGTCGAGGATACTGGTAATCTGGGGTACAGTATTTATCGAGATTTCCAATACTATAATTATCGACTGAATATGATTTTCTATTGTGGGAATTATTTCTCCTTGGAAGAAATGAAGATTCATTTATAAACAATTCCTTTGGTGTTATTTCTGGCGCTACCTTCCTCGGAGGCTCAATAACACAAATCTCTATATTTGTTGAGTTTTCAAATTGTATGTTAGCATCTTGTGATGAATCATCCATCTTGATGATAACACTTTTGGTTTTACATTGGCTCCCAATTTTTGGGATGAACTTTGCACTTCTAAGGAATTTTTTAAAACCTTCACGCCAGGCTTTCGTCTTCAAATAAAATTTTGCTAATATTTTTGTTCTATTTCTGAGGACTACTTCCTCTACTGCTACAGGTGGTTCTATTTCTTCAAACCGTTTTTCAGTTGGGTATTTTATTTTCTGTTCAACAATCAGTGTTGCAACAGAATTCTTAATTAATCCAGTAGCTGGCCTTTCCCATTCTGGATCTTGAAGGTTGATAGATAGTTTTTCTATCTTAAAATTTTTAGCGTTTCCATTATTGGAATCCGCTATTTCTTTATTTGCAGATATCTCATCCGCCCTGACTTCATGCATCACGCATGGTTTTTTCTTTTCCGCCATAATTCCTCTTTCTGTGGAGGTTTTCGTATTTTCTTCTATCACAGCCCATACATCTGTGATGATACCCGTTTTGCCTATTGCGGGCAAACTATTCTCATAATCAGATTCGCGTTTTGCGACTGATATGGTTTTAAATGGCTCTTTCCTCACTGGGA
This sequence comes from Toxorhynchites rutilus septentrionalis, assembly GCF_029784135.1. Taxonomy (NCBI): domain Eukaryota; kingdom Metazoa; phylum Arthropoda; class Insecta; order Diptera; family Culicidae; genus Toxorhynchites; species Toxorhynchites rutilus. The sequence goes on along the minus strand of NC_073744.1, from coordinate 190,652,778 downwards.
ATGAGCAGCCATCTTCACCGCTCTGAGGACTAACATCTCCTAGTTTTTCATTCATTTCAACTTGTATCACTTCAAGTTTGTCTTCATCATCTGAATCTTCTGACTCAGATGAATTGTCATTTTTCCTCCTCATATACCTAGCCAACTTAGGGTTCCACGGAGGAGGTGCAATTAATCTGGTTACTTTAGATGATTCAAATACTTTGTCATCTGAATCATTACCTTTCCTCCTGCAATCAACTAGATCAGGATTCCAAGGAGGAGGCATTTTTAATTGATGGCATTCCTCTGAGTTTCTAAACTCAGATTCAGAATTGCCATTTACTCGCCTATGCAATTCACTAATTACCCTAAATGGAGGCGGCTTGGTTGGCATATCCTCCTTATAATAATTTCCCCACCCACTAGGATATATGCTAGTAGCGAGTATTCCTATTAAGTCACTTATTCGCACTTTCTTCGAATAATTATATTCTAGATCTGTGCATTTGACACAGATCCACCGATCACCCGTTAGAGGGGCTTGCTTTAGATTAGTGCAACTCAAGTGGAACCATCGCTCACACTCGCAACAATAAATCATCTGTTCCTCATCAGACTCGTGACATAGGTGACAGTGACCCTTCACATTACGTGTGAAGTATTTAGTGGTAATCATCTTGTATGTGTTTTCCATATTCCTACTAATTTTATTGTTTATATTTTAATGTTGGCTCACTTGACCGTACGAATTTATTCCTTTATCATTTCTTTGCTCTCTTGGCCCCTATTTTAAAAACTCCCATGGTTGCTATCGCAACCCCTATAATTCTTAATATAGATTAATTCTATACCTGTTTTTCGATTAACTCATCTGGTGCTGGGATACTACTGCTGCTGCTGGTGCCGACTGGTTCTTGAGTGGTCCAAACCTTCTGGCTCGTATTGTTCTTGTCACTTCTGATAGTGCCAATGCTGGTGCTGCTGCATCTAATGCCACCGCTTGCTTCTGGTTCCGCTGGTTGACAGTTCCTGGTATCTCTAGCGATGGTCTCTCCGATTGTGCCGAGGATACTGCTGCTACCTCTTGCTTCTAACTCCACGACCACGTGCTGCTGCGGCAGTTGGTCATATTTATAATAACTGCCTTCTGGTACTTGAATTAACATATATTTATGTGTGTATATAGCATCCACTGCTTTAGTAAAGTTCGCGAAACGAATACACTCTTTAGGCATCCACTGCCTTAGGAAAGTTCGCGAAAAGAATACACTCTTTAGGCATCCACTGCCTTAGGAAAGTTCGCGAAAATAATACACTCTTTAGGCATCCACTGCCTTAGGAAAGTTCGCGAAAATAATACACTCTTTAGGCATCCACTGCCTTTAGGAAAGTTCGCGAAAATAATACACTCTTTAGGCATCCACTGCCTTTAGGAAAGTTCGCGAAAATAATACACTCTTTAGGCATCCACTGCCTTAGGAAAGTTCGCGAAAATAATACACTCTTTAGGCATCCACTGCCTTAGGAAAATTCGCGAAAATACACTTTTTAGGCATCCACTGCCTTTTGAAAAATTCGCGAAACGAATACACTTTTTAGGCATCCACTGCCTTTTGATAAAATTCACGAAAGAAATGCACTTTTTAGGCATCCACTGCCTTTGAGAATTCACAAATTCACACTTCTCGCATTCACTGCTGAGAAGATTTCACGAACATCACCTCTGGCATCCACTGCCGAGAAGAGTTCGCAAATTAACACATTTTGTACTTAAATAAAAGGAAAAACTTGCTCCTCTCTGGAGCCACCATGAAAAATTTCTCTATTGAAAGAAAAATTTTAACGCTTTCGCGTGAGTTCTGTTACAATACTAAAAAATTTATTCAAAAGTTTCACAATATATACATGGTTCCTTAAACTAAGATTGACGAGGAACATCTCCTCTCTCTCTCTTGAAAACCGATAACATATCGGTTTCGTTTAGATCATCTACCTTCCTTGTCCCTTCTTCTAGCGTATGGTAACGTGCAGTCTGAGACGGCTGCACTACCCTAAGAAAATACCTTAAGTTTATAGCACCTCGTCGGTGCGCCTATCTTATTCTTGGATTTCCCCTTTCCATCCTTCGCTCTAAATAACATCCTTTTATTTTATTACACCCTGCTGGTGTATCTGGCTGAGCGCAGCTAGGGATGGAAAAGGGTAATAAAAATGCATCCTAAATGATGCATGCATTAAATTGTTTACCGGACGCTATTTAAATATTCGTCCATTCTGAATTTATGACCGGCAATAATTTCGAACTACAAGCGTTTTCTAGCCTA